>NW_027556402.1:182375074-182530074 GCF_003287225.1 Phascolarctos cinereus | reverse complement strand
CTATATGCTTTACAGATGTTGCTGGTCAGCCTTTGTTTTTCAGGAGGACCAGGGTCATCCCAGGGTGATGTCTTGACTTGTGCATGAATTGGATTTCAGTGGAGTGGCACAAAGCTGTCAGCCTCACTCTCTCTTCTAGAGTCATTGATGTCCAGTGGCAGGACAAAAGTCAATGGCCCAGTATGCAGTGGATGACCTTGGCATCTTTGATGTCTGACCAAGTTCTAAGCATTTCACAGTGGCCTGATTCAGGAGCCTTCATGGCCATCGGAACAAATTGTTCTCATCTGCCCATTCTGATGAAGTCCTCACGTGTTTGGGGTAGACATTGCCCTAATTCACCTGTAATTACCCTCAATCTCATTTAGCATGGCTTTACTGGGTGTGGCCACTATTCATGCTATAGCTTCTTGGAGCCACAGGTGAGAGTTGGGTGACAGGTGGTCACCAAAGATAGATTATCTCCTATGATCCTCACAACAACCCTGGGAAATAGCTGTTATTATGATCCCCATTTTACATTTGAGGAAACTGGGGTAGACAGAGGTTAGGTGACTTGTCCAAAGTCACATATCTGCTAAGTGTCTGTGAGCAGATTTCAACTCAGGTCTTCCTGATTCTATGTCCAGGGCCCTATCCACCGCACCACTTAGTTACAATCATTAGAAGAATGTTGAGGGGGCACAGCATGAGAGTATGTGTGTGTATGTGTGTGAATACACACACATATAAAAATGTGTCTATATATTCATGTGTATGTATATATTATACATAAACATATATCCTGTATGTATATTGTGTATGTCTATACATATATACATATTCTCTCTGTAAAATGAGCTGGAGAAGGAAATGGCAAACTACTCCAGTATCTTTGCCAAGAAAAGCTCCAGTGGGGTCAAGAAGAGTCAGACAGGACTGATAAAAACAACTGACTGGACGTATTCTCTCTGTGTGTGTTTTTCAACAGTTATGAGGTACCACAATTCATGGGTGAAAACCTGTGGATGGGATGATGATTTGAGTCCAAGGAACTAGTTCAGAGTACTTTTGACAGGTGATTTCCACATCATAATTTTCAAGTATTTGATACTTCGATAAATCTATGAATTTACTGATGTGAAAAACTCCCTCTCCCAGTGCTGATCAACAGTGCCATTTGCCATGCCCGCCCATTGACTCACTGTCCTCCTTCAGTACATTAGTCCCATGCGGCCCACCCAGCTGCTGAGGGGCCTTGCTCTCATTCTCTTAACCTTGTGTGGACATGCAACTCATGTAACCTTTCAAGTACATCTATCGGGTGGTTGATTGATCTATCTATCTATATTACATATGGACATATATGGATATACACCTTATCCTGGAGCTACTGTAGAATGGTTTAAATGGGTTACTTGCTAAAATTGAGAGAAAAAGTTAGAAGCTTCTTCTAGATGCAAACCTTAAATCAATTGAGCAAGCCCGTCTGGATGTCTTTAACAAAATACTGGGAAGTCATTGAGGTGTTATGTAAACCAGAGCGTAGGACTATTCAGAATATTGGTACTGAATTCAGATTACCTTTTTCTGTTTATCCCACCCTTGCATACCCCGACCAGATAAGAGATTTTTGAGGTGAATCATCTTAGTCCAAGGACTGAGGATAAAGGACTGACCCATTCCCAGGAGACTACTCAAAAATAGGAAGTGGGGGTGGAGAGAAAGGGCAGAAGTCAACCAACATTTAAGTGCCTACTACGTACTAGGCATTGTGCTAGATGTTGCATTTATCAAGTACCTACCATGTACCAGGCACTGGGCTAATTGCTGGAGATGCAAAAGACATTTGTGACCACTTAAATTATATGCATTCTCTGGAAATTAAACATTAAATGAAACTCTTCTCAACAAACTCCGAATTTCTATAGACTCTAGGGTCCTCATAACTTCTGGGCCTGATAAAGGAATTTCAATCTTACAGACTTGATGAAATGAGAAATTCATAATTCTGCAACTATAAATCTTAAGGGAATGTATAGCAAATTAATTACCTAATTCTTGAAATTAAAAAAAAATTGCTTGGCAAATGTCTGATATCAGGGGCTACCTGTAATCTGGTTAATACAGATGAATACATCCATATATTATCATAGAAATGAAATCAGCCCTTTCTTTAAGCCTGGGGCGATATGTACAGTCTTTGAGGCTAGGGATTTTTAATTTCTGCCTTTATATTCCCAGCCCTAGCAGGATGCCTGAATGATGTTTTGTTTTGGAAGAGGACCAATGACATCACAAGGTGATGTCTTGACCTGTGAGGGAACCAGATTTAAGTGACGCAGAGTTGCACAAAATTGTCAGCCTCACTCTTCCAGAGATATCAAAGTCCAGTGACAAAGCAAAAATCAGGATGAGTGGTGATGGCTCGGGATACAGTGGATGACCTTGACATTGTCAATGTCTGACCAAGCTCCAAGCACTCCAAGGCACCTGCTTTCGCCACTTGCATGGCCGTTGGAACAAATTCTCATCTGTCCATTCCAGGGGGGATGTCTTCACATGCCCATTGGTTACTCTCAACCTGCTTTAGCCTATCTGCCAAGAGCTTACCAGGGTGTGGCTGCTGCACATGGTACAGAAGCCGCCCGGTGAGAGTTGAGTCCTGATGCCTGACACAATACCTGTCAATCAGTCAATCAATCAATGAGTATTAAATGCCTACCATGTAACAGGCACTGTGCTAAGTGCTGGAGGTACAGGTACAAAGAGTGAGATAATTCCTACTTGAAAAGAAGGTATACTTTAATGAGGGAGACAAAACTTTACAGGCTAAATGTAAAATCAATCAATACAATTATGTGTAAAGTAGTTAAATACAAGGTAGTTTGGGAGGAAGAGCACTACCAGCTTTTGGGAGGAGGAGCAGTAAAACTTCATGTGGAAGATAGGCTTGAACTGTCTCAGGGGTCCTCCATCAATGTTGGTCAGATTGTTCTAAGTTCCTTTCCAATTTTGATATTGCCTCTTCTATACTCTGGGGTCTTTTCCAGCTCTGACATTCTCTGCTCTACTCGCTGAGATTCCCTTCCAGTCCTGCTGTCCTCTAGTCTATGTTCTAAGCGAGGCCTCTTCAGCACAGGCATTAAATTCTACCTTCGATGTTCCAAGAGCCCTCCCAGCTCCAACACTCTGATTTTCTGATCATGGAAAGCTGGGGCTTTACTGATTGCCACCCACTGGCACTTTCCCCACAAGAGGCATTGTTCTGCCAGAGGTTTTCTTGTTGTGTTTTTCCACTGGGCCACCAGCCAAAAGCCTCCAAATCATCCCGAGCTGCCACTGCCCTTTTGCCCCACATTAGCATGTGATTGGGATAAACATCACAGCCCAGGGGGGATGTGAAACCGAGAGGGGAACAATGGCTCAGCTGATGCCATACATGCTGATCTGCAAAATTCTCCCCAGCACAGGATTGCTAGACTGTTTTCATTGCAGTCATGGGCTTGGCCAGAGATTTGAGCTGTGGCTATAAAGTGCTGTACTGGATGGAGTCCTGGATCTGGAGTCTGAACCTGAGCTCCACCCTGATTCTGGAACTAAGTATGCTTGTGACCCTGGGCTGATCACTTCAAGTGTCTGGGCTTCAATTTCCTCATGTTAGAAAGCAGCCAATAATACCTTTCTCTCTAGGTTATAATGAGTGATACAGAAATAGGAGTTACTTTCCCTACCCTTTCTCATAAGCCTTTCTGGGTAACCTCACCTTTGGAGTCACACAGCCCACAACCTTGAAATGCTTCCTCCCAGCTCCCGAAGAGCTTTAACCCTTTCTTATGACACATCCTCTACCGACTGCTTAACAATTATTGGTGTGCGTGTCTTACTTAGCCCTGCAAGCTTGGAAACTCTTAGAGAGCAAGGATTGTGTCTTTGTCACCTTGTGCCTAGCACAGGGCCTGGTGCAGAGTAGCCATTTCAGAAATGTTTATGGGCATTCAGTGGAAGACAGTCCTAACCTCGAGGGTACCCAACCTTCTCTTCTTTACAGAGTAAGTTATCTGTGAGTTATTATAGTTGGTCTTGCCTCCCAGATGTCTCGTACAGAAGTACAAGCTGCTTACTGTGGAATCATTGCACAGAATGGTAAAGGGAGTGAAAAACAGGGCTGTGCACTAATTCCTTTCCCCCCAAGGGGTGGTGGTGGAGGTGGTAGCAAGTATTAGAAAGTAGGTGGGGTAACAAGGGCTGACTGAGAGATAAGCCAGCTGGATAGGCCAGTTGGAGAAGCTTGGTATATACTAACCAGTCAAGTCTAGTCGAGTCCAAAAGTATTTAAGTGCCTACCATGTGCTAGGCAGTGTGCTAAGTCCTAAGGATACAACAAAAACAGTCCCTGCTTTCAAGGAGCTCACAGTCTCATGAGGGAAACAACATACAAACAACCATGTCCAAACAAGATATAAACTGGGGACTTGAAGACAGTGTCAGAATGAAGGCGCTAATAAAATTAAGGAAGTCTAGGAAAGGCCTGTTAGAAGGTGAGAATTTAGCTGAGACTTGAAAGAAGCCAGGGAAGCCTAGAGGCAGAGATGAGGAAGGGCAGAACTCCAGGCCTGGAGACAGCCAGTGAAAATGGAGGGAGACAGGAGAAGGAGTGTCTTGTGGGAAGAATAACAAGCATTCATAAAACACTCTAAGATTTGCAAAGTGCTCTACCTATGTTATCTTATTTGATCCTCACAATAACCCTGGGAGGCAGGTGCTATTATTATCCCCATTTTATAGAAGAGGAAACTGAGGCAAGCAGAGGCTAAATGACTTGCCCATAGTCATGTAGCTGTCTAGAGCCTGAAGTATGATTTGAACCTCGGCCTTTCTGACTCCAACACTAAATTTCACCCAGTAATAACTAGATGACATTTAAAGAATCAAAGTTGGAAGCAACCTAAATGGAAAATTGTAGATTGTGTCACCTCACCAGTGATGATTTAAATACAAGAAAATATGATAAAAGACCTCATGAAGGAAATGTGCAATCAGAAATGGAGGAAGGCCAGTCACATATGGAGAAAGATGCACTGATGTTCTTGGAATGTGAAAAGACCCAAAGCAAGACGTCATCCTTCTATGAGACGACATGGACGATAACGAAGTGGCATGACTTGATTTTCTCCAGTCCTCAAGGGAAGCTAAGCAGAAACCTTTGATTATCATTGACTTGCTCCTGGTGGGAGAGAGTTCTCCAGATCCACCCCTACCCCAGATTTGCTATGGTGCCTGATGCTTTGGCCATCTTCATACCATTCTTCCTTTTTTCTCCCCATCCCTTGTCTTTGACCCCCCCCCACCTCCAACATACACACACATTTTCTGACTCTACTTCTGAAAACAATAATCAAATCCACACTCTCATTCCTTGAACAAGCATGTTCATCAATTGCCCTATGGCTCTATTCACTGCTCCAGCAACTTCTCAGACTGTTACATCTCCCTGGCCACCATTCCTTTATCTATTGTCTTCCCTCATTAGAATACAAGCTTTTTGAACCCAGGGTCTGTCTTGCTTTTACTATTTGTACCCCAAAGCTGAGCATGGTACCTGACTTTAATGGTAAAGGCTTAATAAATGCTTTCTTTCATTCATTGGTTCATTTATTCATTGATATCTATAGGCTGGCAAGGTAGTATAAATAGAAAAAACCAAAAACCTGTGTTCTCCAGATTGAACAGAAGAAATCCATGGTAGAGTGTGGCCCCTGACTTGTGTGGCTCTTCGGGTAGATGGCTACCCTAGAGATTTTGGTAGCACTCAGCAGATTCCTCCTGACAAGGTAACACAATCTGGGGCAGACACATAAAATTTTTAGGGAAACCAGGTTTGGGAGGATAAGAAGAGTAGCAAAAGAACATGAGAGGTGGTGTGAAATAATCCTGCTGAATCTGGAATTAGAGGAACTGAGTTTGAAACATTATTCTGTGTCCTTGGGTAAGTCACTTCCCCAGAGGTCCTGAAGGATCTCAGTTTCCTCCCTCAATAAAAAGAAGGGGCTTGGCTGAATGTCCCCTAAGGCCTTTTTCAGGTGTGAATTGTAGGGCTCCCTGGGATAAACACAGTGACAGATGTGCCATAGCATCATGCATGTCATTTGCATGTTGTTCTGACCCCGTCTCTTTGGAAAATAGAAAAGCAACTGACCTCTACTGACTATGACTATGATGATTCTTTTTCTTCTCAATGGAGCTGAGGAAAATTGGTTTCTTGCTGATGCTTGGATAATTTTATTCATCTGATTTTGTGTAGTAGGATTGGCTACCAGGTTCAGGAATGTTCTTACCTCTTTTTAAAAGATCTGTGAGTCTGTGTGTGCTCCAGGAAGTGTAAACAAAATCCCACAATTAATAGAGAGTTTGTACAACCAAAGACTTAAAGTATGTTTACATATGACATCTGTCTCAGATGATCCTCCAAAAACCCTGCTAAATAGACAGGCAGGTATTATCATCATCTTCCTTATTTTTGCAGGAAGCAGGGACATGGAACATGTCTGGAATATCATCTTTCTTTATTTCAGCTTCTTTCAAAAGTCATCTCAAATGCTACTTCCAACAAGGAAACTGTCCTGGTACCCCCAGCTGCCCTTCCAAAAGAAACCTCCCACTACCTTATATTAATTTCGTATGTACTAATTAATATGCAGGAGTATGCTGGAGCCAGCTCATACTCACACTGGATGCAATTGTTAAATTTTTGGTGGGAGCATTTATACCTTGGAAACCCCAAAACACTACAGATCAGGGCTTGATTTATTGTTTTGGTGGTTGTCTAGACTCCAGAAAGTTGATGAAGAAAATTAACAACACAAATTCAACTTAAAAGTATGTCTTGCATATATTTTTGTTTATTTGGTTCCCCCCCCCCAAGGTGTTATACATTGACCAGAACACCCCTGTTTACATGTGCACAAATTATCCTTCTGCCAATAAAATGTAAATCAATAAATATTTATGAGTAGATCATATTACTAAGACTTTCAAGTGTTATCTTCCCAGTAGCCCTGTAATGATGGCATTATTTGCAAATCATTTTTTTTCATAACTTGAATAATTTGGGTCTCACAATAAGAATAGGTACCTGACTGACTCCTCTTTTGTTGTTGCTGTTGTTGTTATTATTCAGTCGTTTTCAGTCATGTCCTACTCTTCATGACCTTATTTAGGGTTTTCTTGGCAGAAATACTGGAGCTGTTTCCCGTTTCCTTCTCATTTTATACAGGAAACTGGAGTAAACAGAGTCCAGCATATGCCAGCATACTCCTTCATATTAATTAGTAGATACAAAATTAATTGCCCAGGGTCACACAGCTGGTAAGTGTCAGAAGCTGGATTTGAATGCAGGCCTTGTTGACTCTTAAGTCCAACACTGAGTTATCCACTATTCCAAGACTATCAGAGGAACACTTTGTGGAGGAGTTGGCACCAGATTTGAGCCTTAAAAAAAGTCCCTTCCAGCTCTGATTCTGCCTTATGTGTCTGTCATTTCTAAAGGGTCACTATAGTGGTTTATCATTGTATTATAGCTCAAATACAAACTTCTAAGCATTACCCACACTCGACCTTTTTGGATTTAGGTCTTAAGGCTAAAGTCTTCTATTTCATTTAGGCTTCTTTTCCCCCACTATGGAACTTAGCTGTCCTCCTCCAGTCATACAAGTCATACCAAAAGCCTAGAACACCATTCCTTTCACTCAATCTCAGATCTGTCAGACCATATCTCTTCTTCCCATCATTTCATTCTCTTCTAGGAAACATTCCTCCATTCCTGCCATTTTGTCTCTAACCTCCAGAAGCCATCCAACACTGACTTGGACTCTCCTTATTCATCCATGCTGACATTTACTTTTTGAGATATTGTAAGCCTCCTGAGGGTTGCCTTTATCATGTCATGCTTCAGAGTTTGAAGATACAAGAAGGGTTCAAACTTGGGCCAACAACATTGACTGAAAACAAACATGGAGACTGGAAAGAACATTAAATCATAACTGTGAGGCAGAGGGGAAAGTGGGGACAGAGATTTGCCCTTCTACAGGATAGTAACAGTACTAGCATTCAGCAGCTAGTTAGCAAGAATAATTAATTAAAATAGGAAGTAGCAGAAGGTGGGCTGGGATAAACTCTTCCCCTCCCAACCCAACATCTGTCAACTGACTATGTGTTTCATGTGGTATTTGCTCTGGGTGCAAAGATTACTCCGGTGACTCTGAAAGAAACTCTTAGGATATAGCAGAGGCTGGTAGGTATTATATCACAGCATCAACAGGGCAAGTGAATCCATCCTATGACAAGTGCTTCCCTTTCTCTGACTATGTCACTTCCTTCCTATTCAATCAACTCCAAAGGTTCCCTATCACTTCCAGGATCAAATATAAAACCCTGTTTGGCATTCAAATTCCTTTGTGTGTTATCTCCTGCCTACTTTCTGGTCTTTTTATACTTTACTCTATACCTTGTTGTACCCCAAGATCCAGTTGACACTGGTCTCCTTGCTGTTCTTGGCACAAGACAATCTATCTCTCCATCGTTCATTTGCACCAGCCTTCCACTTTGCCTGGAATGTTCTACCCCCACATCTCTTCCTCCTAGCTTCTATGGCTTGCTTCACGTTTCTGCTAAAATCTTGCTTCCCAATATCCCTTAATGGTATCGTTTTCTCTCTCTCGATTATCTCCAATTTATCTTGTTTGTGCATAGCACACTAGACTGTAAGCTTCTTGAGAGAAGGGACTGTCTTTTACCTTTCTTTGCAACCCCTTTCTTTGCACTTCATACAGTGCCTGGCCCATAGTAGGCACTTAATACATGCTCATTGACTGACTAGTTGTTTGCATGTTGTCTCCTCCATTAGACTGTGAGCTCCTTGGAAGCAGGGACTGTCTTTTGCTTTCCTGTCTCTAATTCTTAGTAGTGCCTGGGACATAGCAGGTGCTTAACAAATGTTTCTTGACTTACTTCTCTGCTGGTTTTTTTCTATTCATTCACTCATTCATTCTCTTAGAGCACTTAAACCTTGCCGAAGCATTTTCCTCACAAGAGCTCTGTAAGGTGACTCTTGTAACTCTCATTTCCTGGGAAAAGGAAACTGAGGCTCAAAGACTTGTTGAGGGCACAGGCTTAGTGAATAAGCAGCAGAAGTGGGACTTGAACCCACCTCTTCTGGGTGCATTATTTATCATGTGCTTTATCTACCATGCCAATATTTAAATGTAATTGCAACTTACATCTTTACAATTTTCAAAGGTCTTTCATAACATTGCTATTCAATCCTCTCAACATTCCCATGAACTAGGCAGGGCACAGATACCACTATCCCCATATTACAGATGAGAAAAACCAAATCCCAAAGAGGTTTGAGTGATTTGCCTAGGGCCACACAGCTAGTTAATATATGCCCTCATTTTAAACACCTTTCTTACCATGGAGAATAAGGGTTGAGAGTCACATACTCCTCCCCAGAGCAAGGCAAGACTTTTCAGGTCTTTGAAGCTAAGACATGCCGAAGGACAAGGTCCTCTAAGGAGCACATGGGGAAAGGGACATGAAATGGAGTTTCATTTTAATCATCATGTAGTCTCTCGGCTGCAATTTACTTCTTTACCGTGGGTGTCATCACTTGCATTCTTTTTTTTTTTCCAGGCAATTGGGGTTAAGTGACTTGCCCAGGGTCACACGGCTAGTGTCCACCTCGCTGCCCCCACTTGCACTTTTACATCATGTTTGGTATGAGGTTATGAATAGATTGACTTTTGGAGTAGAAGAAAGAGAACTAGACCCCCTAAAAAGAGAATAGAATTCCAAGTCCAAGTTTCATCATGAAAATAAAATCACATATGACTGTCTCTAATTTTTTCTTTAAATGTTTTTTCCTCTTTAACAAGCATTTATTTTCATTCCCTTCTATCTCTCTCCTGTTGGGAGGTAAAAAAACAACAAAACCTTGTAACAAATAAAACAGAACCCCCAAATTGGCCATGTCCAGAAGTGTATGTCTTTTTCTACCCCCTGAGTCCATCACCTTTCTATCAGGAGTTGAATAGCACTCTTCGTCATTAGTCCTCTAGAACTGTGATTGGTTATTGTATTGATAAGCATTCTTAAGTCTTTCAAGGTTGCTTGTCTTTATGATATTTTTATTATATCACTTTACAGATATTATCTCTTTCAATCCTCACAACAATCCTGGAAGGTAAGAGCCATTATGATCCCCATTTTACAGATGAAGACAGGGAGGCTCAGAGAGGTGGAGAAACTTGCCCGGGGTCACATGGCTCAAGTGTCTAAGGTCGTATTTGAACTCAGGTCTTACTGACTCCAGGTCCAGCCTGTGCCACCTATGTAAGTGGACGAAGTCTAAGTAAGATAGTCTCTGCCCTCAAGAAGCTTATATTATAATAAGAGAAGAAAACCTATATAAATATAAATATATATACATGTATGTATGTATGTATGTATGTATGGGAGTAGTGGCCAGGGAGAATTGCTTTGGCCTGAGAAGTCGTTGGGATGGTGAGTGGAACCATAGGGCAAATGATTAACATACCCTTTCCAGGAATGATAGTGTTGATTTAATTAATTTTCCTAGAGCTAGGGGAGAAAGTATTAGCTAGGCTGAGCATGGCATGAATAAGGTTCAAATGGAGTGTGCTGTATTTGGGTTGGCCTACTCTGGAGAACCCTTGCCAAAAAGGAGTTCAGGGCCCCAGGGTGGGAGCTAGAGTGCTAGGTAGGAGTCCAAGGCAGAGGCAGAGGGGAACATGGTGGCATGATGAGAACATGACTGTGTGGAGGACAGGCAGTGAGACTTAGAGCTAAAAGATCTGAATTCGGGTTACGGCTTCTAAGTTCTCTTCTAAGCTGTAGGACTGTGGCAAGCCGCTGATCACCGCTGGATCTCAATTTCTTCTTGGGATTAATGACATTTGCCCTACCTAACCTGTCACACAGTGTCCTTGTGAGCATCAGATAAGATGATGCATGTGAAAGTGTTTTATAACCATGAAACACTGTACAAATGTGAGGAATTATTACTTAGATTCTTGCTTCTACAATCATTCATCTTCCCCCACATCCTCCATTCCATGGTTTCGCTTTTTGTTTTGTTTCGTTTTTTTTCTTTTTTATTCTCTCTTGGGATTGCTTTTTGACTCACCTATCAGAGAAACTGGTTTAATTGCTTTGGGTTGTAAATGGAATCCATTTTTCTCTTGAAGATGCAGATTTTCACATCCTTGTTATATCTGGGGTCCTCTCTCTGTGGGATTTGAAAGTCAATTGTGTCATGATATCTATTTAAAATGTGATTTGTGTTATAGAGATGAAAAGACTGGGATTAAGGAAAATTTCTTATCCTATGATCAAATCAAATAAATGAGATAATATTTGTAAAGAGCTCAGCACGGTGCCTAGTACATAGTAGGCATTTAATAAATCCCTCTTCCACAGCCCCTACCCCCAGGAAGACAGTAGAGCATAGCAGGAAGTCCGATGGACTGGAAGGAGGAAGTCCTGGGCTTTAGTCCCATCTGTGCCTGTCACAATGTGACTTAAGACAGGGCATTTAACCTTTCTAAACCTTGCTAGATAATCCCAAATGTCTTCATCAGCTTTAACAGTCTATGAACTAAGGTTCCTTCCAGGTATATTCTACCTTCTCATGTCACCTTTCTTTCTTACAATCTATATTCTCTGTTCTAAAGTCCCTTCCAGTTCTAAGATTCTGTGTCTGACATTTTATGTGCACAGTATAATTAGGTCAGTATTATTTATTTTCCTGGACTAACAATCCTTGTACATTGCCATTTCTGAAGCCAAGTCATTTCTATCATCCCCAAAGGGGGTCCTTGTTAGGTGCTATTTTTATTAACAAACAAATGTTCCAACTTAATTGGCTTCCGGGCTAATGAATTTGGTTTTTCCGTGAAATTAATCAACACTAACTAGGTTTCTAAGTCATTCCTTTGTCCCTTTTTCCTTTGGCCTGGGTTCTCTTTTCTATCTTTGGCACTGCCTGGGTTTTTCCAAGCCAATGTGGATGTGTGGACCAACCCCCAACCAGGCTGCTTCTATTGAATTCCTAGTCAAATTGGGTTTGGATGCTACATATCTCCTTGGCCTGTCAGGTTTCATTGGCTCTGATCCCAGGCCCTCAGTATCAACACAAGCCTATCCAACATGCTGAGCATCTTGTATAGTCAATGATGTTTGGATATCCACAGAAGTACCTTCATGGGCTGAGGCGCTGGCCAAGTGAGATCACTGGGAGAGGATGGTTTTGCCAGTGGTAAAGGCAAGCTTGAAGAATCGGGCTACCGGTGGCAAGCAAGGAAAACAGCACCAGCAGCTGAATTCAGGTCACAGATCATCAAAACTGGAAGGGACCTTAGCAATTATCTACCTCTTATCCTCTTGTTTTGCCAATAAGGAAGTTGAAGAACAGATAAATGACTTGCCTAAAATCATGTAGTAAATTAGAATCATAGCTGAAACTACTCTGAGATGCTATTTTCAATGTCTAGAATCCGAGTTCAGTGGCACAGTGGATAGAGTACTGGACCTGGAGTCAGGAAGTCAGTCATTTTTCAGTTGTGCCCAACCCATTGTGACCCCATCTGGGGTTTTCTTGGCAAAGATGCTGGAATGGTTTGTCCTCCTCCAGCTCATTTTATAGATGAGGAAACTGAGGCAAACAGGGTTCATGACTTGCCCAGAGTCACACAGCTAGTGTCTACAGCCAGATTTGAACTCAGGAAAATGAGTCTTCCTGACCCCAGGTCCAGTGCTCTCTGTTGTGCCACCAAGTTGCCCAAGTCCTTATTTCATGAATTTAAAAACATTATTCTGGGAGGGGATCCTTAAGCTTTACCAGCCTGCCAAAGGGAGTGATGATGCAAGAAAGGTTAAGAACTCCTGATCTGGGAGGTTATCTTTATTTCTTAGAGGCTGGGATTTTTGGAATTTGGCCACCCCAAGGGAGAACATTCTCCGGGACCCCACTAAATCTATAGCTTCTCCAAGTAATAGAGGTCACATCTAGACCTTAAGGGAGAACCGAGATCACAGGCTGCTCTCAATCTACCAGCTTGGATAACCGAGCAGGTTAGATCATTTGAGGAACCAAGTTTTTCAATCATTAGCATGAGAGTGCCTGGACATATATTTCTCCTCTGGGACCAGATCGAACAATGATTCATATGCCTTCGAGGAAGCCTTGGGTTCAGTGGTGTCCTAGAACATATGCTCTTACAAGTCACTTAATATTTTAACATTCCTTTTGAAATAACTTAAAAAAATAAAATGTTCATCTAAGCCTATGTCCCCACAGGCAGCATGAATCACAACTAATTTAATGTGTAGTAGGTACTGGCTATTCCAGACAGGCAAATCATAAGAATCATAACTCTAGATGCGGAAGGGAAGGTTATCTAGTCCAAACTTTTTATTTTATAGATGAGGAAACTGAGTCCCAGGGAGGTCAGATAATTTGTTCAAGGTCATATAGCAAGTAGGCATCAGAGGCGAGATTTGAACACAGACCTCTGCTTCCAGACCTCTGCTGGAAGGGAAGGTTATCTAGTTCAAACTTTTTATTTTATAGGTGAGGAAACTGAGTCTCAGGGAGGTCAGATAATTTGTTCGAGGTCATATAGCAAGTAGGCATCAGAGGCGAGATTTGAACACAGACCCCTGCTTCCAGAACCAATGTTCTTTCTATGATAGCATATTGCCTTCCCCCTTGATTCAGAATTCGGAAATACTTCAGCAGCTTGGAATACAAGGAGCTACTGACTCAAGCCAAGGGCAGTATGGTGGAGCGGTAATAAGAGGCCTGGATTTAAGGTTGGGAGATTTGGGCTTGTATTCTTGCTGTAGCCGGTTGACCTTGGACAAGTCACTAGAGAGTAAACTTTCATAAAGTCAGTTTCCTTAACCGTAAAATGAGGGATTGGACAGATAATTTCAAAGGTCCCTTCAAGCTCTAACCATCCTATGTTTTTCTTTAGAGGATATTTTCATGTTTTAGGTAATGTTTAGGTCCCATGTTGAATGAATGAATGGAAACTTGATTCAGTACTTCCTATGTGCTCAGCTCCATGTGAAATGTGAGGGATACAAGTACAAAAGCCTGGACGTTCCCTGCCCTGAAGGAGTGCATGTGGAAGGACAGGTAACAGAAGAGGAGACACTGGAGTGTTTTAGGCTCCAGCCTCTAACAGGTTCACTCTTGATCTGGGCAGACAGGAAGGCAGGAAGACAGCTTCAGAGGGGTTAAATAAGCTTATTTTATTCTATTTTAGTCCTCTCAAGAGGGCTGCTGATAATGGGAGTGCCAGCTCCTACAGCATTCCCTAATCACAATTCTCACAGGAGTGAGCAAGAGTGGTAGGAGCTACAACTCCTTACTGGTCCCCTAAGTCTCAATGGGGGCTGGTTGAGGCAAACACACAGATTCTCCCCAAGGCTTGATGGGGGCCGATCAAGGCAGGTACATGCATTCCTCTATGCATTACCCAAATCCCAAAATGGGTTCCCCCTAAGCCTTGATGGGGGCTGATCAAGGCAAGCACAAATGCACATCCCTCACGTGCATTCCTATTCCCCACTCACTGACCAGTGTCCACTTGCTTTATAGGGCAACAGACAAAGAAGGCATATTGCTAACAGTAGCCTCACAGGTTAACTTTAGCAATATCATCATGACCTAGGCACAGCACAGGCATACATTATGCCATCCCTATATCAAATTGCACAAGCGTGGTGGAGATGTTTACAAACCATGACCATGAGAAATATTATCTAGCACCTGGAAACTAGAAGTTGGTATGGCCATGGAGCCTGGGAATTAAACCCTAAGAAAGAATAACAAAAATCTGCCTTACATACATGAAAACCCACTTTACTTACAATATATTATGAAATACAACACATATAAGGAAGTAGTGGCCGGGGTGGGGGGGAGGACAACACTTCATTCTGGAAAGTTATGGCAGATGGTAAGTAGGAACACAGAAGAATCAATATGACTCCAGAACTCGAGGAGAGGAGGCAGGGTACTTGTACCATGAACAGGGCCATAGAGAAAAAGGTTGACACATCCCTTCCAGGAACAATGACCAAGTTGGCTCCAGAAGTGGAGGGGAATGGTAGGAGAGGGATAAAGAAGGTTCTTGTGTAATGGCAAGGCAATTGTTGAGGCTATGTAGATGGCCAGGGAGTAGGGAGTGAAATGAAGCATGTCTAGGGTCTTCCAGAAATAATGGGCCAGGTGAGGCAGTCAGTCACCAATCAGGACCAGGGCCCCAGAGTAAAAGTTCTGGAGATAAAGGAATCAAAAACTTCGGGTTATGAACTCTGGTCCAGGTAATAGAATGGTTGGGAAGGCTTTTAAGAAGATGGTGGGGCAGTAGGGGAGGAGGCAGTTATAGAGCCAGTAAAGGAGGTCTGTGGGTGAGATTGGATGAGAAAAATCACATGACATATTCAGTAGCCTTGTTCTGGGAAAAGAAGGGTCTAAGGGAATGTGAACATGCGGTGAGTCTAGATCAAGAACCCAAGTTTCTCAGAAAGGGCAAAATCTAAAGGGATTGAGGCAGGAAGTAGGATTTCTAGGGCTAGAAAAGAGGTTTCCACCCAAGGAGGGAAATATAGAGATCAGAAAGTAGCCTTACGATGATTGGCTGATGAAACCTGCTTCCCAGGGACTTTGGCCTTTTATAACAGGGTGTACAATTCCTTCTCCTAGCCCTTCCCCCTACCGTATTTCATTCCCATGCCCTACCTCTCTGCTATTTTGCTTTGTCACAGGTCTCAGCTCATTGTGACTCAGGCTAATAAGAGTGACCTTGGACAGGTTTCCGTTCAAACTGGTGAAGTCAATTCCTCCTCTATAAAATGAATGGCCTCTGAAGATGGTCCCCAATGTCTCTTCTAACTGTAATGTTGTTTTAAACAATATTGTATTTCAATTTAAAAATGAATATTGAGGTTTGGATTTTAAGTAGGGTTCAGCAATGAGTTCAATTTACTCACTAATTAGCTGTTCAGTTTTAGTCTTCCCTAACCCCTCTTAATTCCAGTGCTTTTCCTCTTTTAATTATTCCCTATTTATCCAGTATAGAGCTTGCTTTGTATATATTTGTTTGCATGTTGCCTCCCCCTTTAGATTATAAACTCCTTTTGGACAGGAGCAGTCTTTTGCTTCTTTTTGTATCCCCAGTGCTTAGCATAATGCCTTACACATAGTAGGCACTTACTCAATGTTGAATTGAACTTAAAGTTCCTAGTCCAAATTAATAAAAACTCCAAATAATAGAATAGTTTTAAAAGAAATTCAACTTTATGCCATTCAAGGATATATTTTTAAAAGCCTCATTTCACAAATCTAGCAATGCTGTACTTTTTCTTTGGCTTTTTAAATTAATATCTTTTTTCTATCTCATGAATTTCTTAGTGTATTTATTCCTTCTCATACCCAGAGAACCATCCCTTTTAACAAAGAAGAAACAAAAAAGGGGAAGAAAAGCAGTTTTTTTTTTAAGAAATTTACTAACATATCAACTAAGCCTGGGAGTATACGCAATGCTCCATACCCATAATCTCCCAACTCTTCAAAGAAAGGAGGGAAGTTCATTCTTATACCTCTTCTTTGGTACCAAGTTTGGTCATTTTAATTGGACAGAATTCAGTTTTAATATCTTTTCTTGTTCCCATTTACATTGTTTTAGTTGTATTTTTTTCTTTTTTGAGGCAATCGGGGGTAAGTGACTTGCTCGGGGTCACACAGCTAGTAAGTGTCTGAGGCCATATTTGAACTCAGGTCTTCTTGAAGCCAGGCTGGGAGTTTTATCCACTGCACCATGTGTGTATATTGTTTTCTTGTTTCACTTTACATCATTCCATATAGTTTCCCATCTGAGAGCACCACTCCTGATGCTCCAGAATACCTCCTGCCTCTGAAGCCCCGACTACACTCCTACTTTTCAGATTTCTTTTGTGTGTTGTCTTCTATTTGCATGTAAGTCCTGTCTTTCTTTTTGGCTTGTGGTTGTATCCCCAGCACTTAGCACAGTGCCTGGAACTTTGGGCTTCATAAATGCTTGCCCACTTGACTTGACTTGATGTCTCATGCTTCAATGTACTTTTCTTCATCTTCTACAGAGTAGTAATACAATTGTTTAACCATTCCCAAGTTTATCCCTTTTTTTAATTAATAAAATTCACTTGTGCCACATCTGAATTAATGCGATCTTACTATTTATTCCTCCTCTGCCTATATAATAATAAAAATAATAGCTTACATCTCAAACAGTGCCTTACAATTTACATAGCGTTTTCCTTACAACAACACTATGGGGTAGTGTTGTGTCCATTTTACAAATGAGGAAGCAGAGGTTCAGAAAAGTTGAATTATTTGTCCAATATTATATGGCTAGTTAAGGTTGGAGTCAGGATTCAAAGTCAGCATTTTTACCTCTCCCAGCAATGTAGAACAGTAAAGTCATCGAATGATACCAATAGAAGGTACTTTAGATCTTAGTCCAATGTCCTGATTTATTTATGGAGAGACCTGAATGTTTGTTTCCAAAAGACACTCTTGGATCTGCCTTTATCTCATTTTCACCCATTTCATTAACTTCTCCTTTCTTTTTCCTGTAGAAATCAAGAGATGACAAGGTTATGAGTTTGGCCATCTGTCTACAATTTGATTCACATGGAAAATATTGCTTAGTAGTTTGAGTCTCAGATTTGCAGACAGTTGGGTTTTTATTTCCAGTTCTGATAGCATGGTGTAGTGGAGAGTATATCAAGAGGACTTGGGTTCTAATTAGGGCTCTGCTAATTATCACCTGTGTGATCATGGGCAAGGCACTTCCTCTTTAACTAACTTTCCTTCTCTGTGAAATGAGTGGAATGAATTAGATGAGCTCTATGGTACCTTTAAGCTTTAGATTCTGTGGACTGGGTAGGGGGAGGGGAGAGAGAGACAGAGAGAAAGAGAGACAGAGAGTGACAGAAAGAGAGACAGAGACAGAGAGACAGACATAGACACAAAGAGACAGAGAGAGGCAGCAGAGATAGAGAGAGAAATAGAGGAAGAGACAGAGACAGGCAGAGACACAGAGAGAGACAGTCACAGAGAGACAGAGTGACAGAGAGAGATAGAGACAGAGACAGTCACAGAGAGATAGAGTGACAGAGATAGAGAGAGATAGAGTCAGAGACACAGAGAGAAACATAGAGAGACAGTCACAGAGAGACAGAGTGACAGAAAAATAGAGAGAGACAGAGACAGACACAAGGAGAGACAGAGACAAAGAAAGACACAGAGAGATGTAGGGGAGAGACACAGAGACAGAGAGATAGACACAGAGAGAGATGCAGAGAGACACAGAGAGAGAGACAGAGACAGAGACACACAGAGAGACAGTCAGAGAGAAAGGCAGAGAGATGGAGAGATAGAGACAGACAGAGATTGTAGTGACAAATGCACTAAAATATACTAAAGCATATCTTAGAAATGCACTAATATATACTAAAGTATATCTTAGAAAAGAAAGAAAGGAACCAACAGACCTTTATTTGGGCTGTGTTCTTAACCAGGCTAATTCTGCTTATTATTCCACAGCAAAACATGTAGAATCAAAAATAGGACTAAGGGAGCCTTAGTGTTTATCAGTTTCCTCTGTGCTGTTCTCAGAGGAGAAATAGTATTTTAAAGAAAAAAAAACAGCCATCTTTAGTCCCTCTGTCCTTAGACTCTGTGCTTCCTGTGCCAGTACTTATATAGCCTTTTGGGTAACTATATTAGCCATGGGAAAGTTATCAGCTCAAAGAGTTTGTTGACTTTCTCTAAAAGAGTTAGTTGGTCAGTATGCATTTATTAAGCACCTACTATGTGCCAGGCACTGTGCTAAGTGGTGGGGACACAAAGAAAGACAGAAAATGGTCTCTGCTCTTAATAAGTTCACAGTCTAAGGGAGGAGACAACGTGTAAACAACTCTATACGGACAAGCCATCCAACAGGATAAATCAGAAGATGTCGTCCCAGAGGGAAGGTGATCGAGGAGGATTGGGAAGGCTTCTTGCAGAGAGTGAGACTAGACGAGACTTGAAGGAAGCCAGGGAAGATGGGAGACAGAAAGATGAGGAGGGAGAAAGTTCCAGGTATGAGGGACAGCAGGTGAAAGTGCCCAGAGGTGAAAGACGGAGTGTCTTATCTCAGGAACTGAAAGGAGGCCACTATCATTGGAGGAGGAGAATGTGGAGGAAAGTGCATGTTAGCAACAAGAACAGAGGTTCCTTCCACTATCACACAAAAGATAAACATAATTGGCAAGACAGAGGGAAGGAGTGGAGATCATGAGGAAATCATACTTATGCTGGCGGCAGGGATGGGGAATGGGGAGGGGTGCCATGGGTGGTTTTGTGCGTTGGGAGTATGAGAGAAATTGATTAAAATGTAATTGTCCCTAGGGGTTCAACCTTCAGCTTGAGAGTGCTGAGTTGGGGAGGTATCCCAGAGAGGCCACTGGATTTATTTTTATGGTTTCCAGGTCAGTAGTCATAATGGCTTCAGGGTTAACTCTGTGAAATTCAGTAGCATTTCCCCATAGTAGAAACATAATTGTCCCTGAGAATGGTATTATTGTTATTGTTTTCTCCTATAAACTCAGTGATTGGAGGAAGATATCATTGTCTCTCTGCACCTGAAGTAAGGACACCTGGGTTCAAATCCATCATTGCTACCTATTAACCAGGAGACCTTGCCTAAGTCTGAGTATTGGTTTTCTTGTCTTTAAAATGTCACTAGTATTATTTACAATGTCCATCTCAGAAGGTTATTATTGTAAGGGAAGCAATCTATAAATGTTAAAGCATAGTAGAAATGTGAGGAGTTATTATTATGCCACAGGATGTAGAGCTGGAAGGGGCTTTGGAGACCCATCTCGTCCCAACCCTTCATTTTTGTTTTTTTTTTGGTTTTTGTTTTTTTTTTTGGTTTTTAGGCAATGGGGTTAAGTGACTTGCCCAGGGTCACACAGCTAGTAAGTGTTATGTGTCTGAGGCCAGATGTGAACTCAGGTCCTCCTGAATCCAGGGCTGGTGCTCTATCCACTGTGCCACCTACTGCCCCCCAACCCTTCATTTTCTAGATAGGGAAACTGAGAGTCAGAAAGGTGAGGTCACTTGTCCCTGGTGACTTTAACAGATCAGTAAATCTGTGATCCCAAACCCTAGGTACTCCCCCCAGTAGTATGGATCCTAATCTATCTACCTTTTCTCATCTTGTGTAATTCTCATCCATATTCTCCCTCAAACCCCTAACGAAGATAATGTCCAGTGATTTGTACTATCAATGGAAGAATACCAATGTTTAAATAAAATGGACTTTTCTGTCAGTTTGGGGTCATTGAAAGCATTGCCCAGTGTCCCAAATGCAATTCAGCCCATTCTCTTCCTCCTATTCCAATCTCAGATTAGTTCCTTTCCCACCTTCATCTCTTGTCCAAGATATAAGTGCTGATGGACCAGTTCAGGGGTGGGGAACCTGTGGCCTGGAGGCTACGTGTGGCCCTTTAGGTCTTCAAGCATGGTCCTTTGACTGGATTCAAACCTCACAGAACAAGTCAAAGGGCTGCACTTGAGGACCTAGAAGGCCACTTGTGACCTCAAGGCCACAGGTTCCCTACCCCTGGACCAATTCAATGGGCTACCCCTGTAATTCCATGTCATAGCCAAGATGAAACATCCAATGTTTTTCCCCAGTGTGGGTTATTAGGTATTTTCTTTCGAGCAGCCAGGCCTTTCATTGAGGAGACTGTAGTATTCTAGGGCAGGACAATATTCTAGGGAAGCACAATTCCATCTGCACATCTGGAGAAACTTGTCAGCTATTGAAAAACCTTTTATTTTAATTCTTGTTCAGGACATACTCCATGATTGTAGTAAACACTGTTGAGGAGAATGCATCTAGTTGGATTTTTTTTTTAATGCCTCCTTTGATGTTCATAATCAGAAGATTGTTGAACAAAAAGTTATTTCTTTGGTTGCATCTTCTAGCAAGGAATAACATAAGATCTTGGCATATGTACTTTAGAATTCATATTAGAGGAGAATCTTTCAGGTTGTGTCTTGTTCTACCAAGACAAATGATATTTTGTAATCAGCAAAAAATAAACACATTAGGATCTCCTATTTTAACTACTTCTCAGTCAACTGTGTTATTATGAAGATGTGGTCTGCTGTAGAAAATCGTTTGTAAAAGGCCACCTCTTCACTTCTTTTGTTTTCATGTGCTTTTGATGCAAGTGTAGATCATTTTTATAAAGATTGTACCAAGTTAAGAAAATACTTGCATGTCACTCATTATATATATTCTTTCAATCACCTTTTATGCTAATAATACCATCTGTGATATTTTGCAATTATTTGGTACTGTCCCTTTTTAGTTATCTTGAAAATCAACTTCTGCATGACTTGAAAGTTGTGTTTTATATATGTGTGTGTATAAACTTCTCGAAAGTTATCAGATATATATATATATATATATATATATATATATATATATATATATATAAAATATAAATTTCTAGAAGTTTCTTCTATGTGTGTATTTCTTCTGATCTGGCTATTATTTTCTCATTTAAAACTTCTTGAGTATCATTTCTACTTCTTCACGTAGCATAGCAGGTAAGTAACTACTGGAGTTAATCACACTCAATTAAAGGTAATTAAGTGCCTGACACTGTGCTAAATGCTAGGGATAAAAAGAAAGGCAAAAGATGGTCTCTTCTCTCAAGAAGTTCACAGTTTAATAGGGGAGACAAAAATGCAAAAAAAAAAATAGTGGCTCTATTAAATGTCAATGAAAAATATAGATTTTTATAGAAATGCTGGTGAATTTATTATTTTAGGGGTTTTTTTGGTCTTTTCAATTTCATCTATCAATGCTCTTAGAATGGTATGACTTAATGGGTCTCATGCCAAGGTTTATGCAGACTCTATTACTTTTTTCTATTTTATGAGACAATGCTGCTCATTATCTTCCAACATTCTTCTCCATACTATTTTTCCAAATACGTTTATATTCTCAAGTTCTGTTTCTCTTACATACTATGTCACTTCATCTAGTTAGGAGATTGAGTTTACTAAGTTGGATGGTTTCTGGTGTACACACACACACACACACACACACACACGCACACAGAGAGACATATATGTGTATATATATATATATATACACATATACCCAGGCATGTATGTATATATGTTATATACACATACACACATACATACATGTATACATGTATATATAAATGTATGTGTGTATGTATATATATATATATATTTATATATAATTATACACTTTGGCCTCCACATTATAGTAATGTTATTTTAAATTTCTGTAGAAAATGTCAATATCAGAATATATCTACTTTTCTCTAGGAGAGGCAGCAGGATGTAGTGGATGGATTGATGGGTTTAGAGTTGGTAAACCCAGGCTAAAATCCCACCCATGACCCTCATTAGCTTAGTGACCTTGGTGAAAGTCACTTAAACTCTTTGAATTTCAATTTACCCATCTGTAAAATGAGGGGTTGGACTCTACAGCCTCTAAGTAGTTCCCTTCCAGCTCTGAATCTGTAATTTTCTTATCATTTCCCATTTCTTTTTCGCCTTAATAGCTTGAGTTTGTTTGAATAGTTCAAGTTGAAGCATGTTGTAATTGTCTTAATTGCCCTTTTTCAACAAATGACATTGTACTGAAGGCCTCAAGTCCCAGAACACTGCAGAATCTCCTAAAAGAGATTCAGAATCAGTTCTAAGAGTTTGATTTTAAATATCCGCATAGGAACCAACCAATGAGTGGAGAATGCCTGTCATCCAGATTCTGAGATGCAGTTAGCTGTATGACCCATAGGACTAATCCCATAGAACACATATTTTGGACAATGAGGTGGGCTCAAAATTTAAGAGAAAGGAAAAAAAAAAGCTGAGTGCTTTTGGAAAGTTGTGTAATGCCTTTTGATGGCCCCATACTTCTTTCTAAAATATAATAGCTAATCAGTGGAATAACAATATTCTCATGGAGATGCTGATGGTGATTCTGAGTCATGGAATAGTATAGCCTCTGAAGAATTAAAATTGGGAGTTGCCCAAAGGACAACGTATATGTAAATGGTTGGCCTGAGTAGGCTCCTGAGAACAAAGAATTACACGGGAGAAATTGTGTCAAGGACATCATTAAAGAGATGTATGGCCAGGAACAAAAGAAAGAGCTGGTCATAGGGTTAGATCAAAGGATAGTTGTTACATGACCCTGGTACATCATTGATGTCCCTTCAAAATGGAGAGATCATAGGATCATTTGTTTGGTGTTGTAAGGGAACTCAGGAGAACTCATTCAACCCTCTCATTTTACATTTGGGTCCAGAGAAATTAAGTCATTTGCTCAAAGTCACACAGGTAAGAAGGGGCATGTCTTCTTATTTTTGAACCCATGTCTTCTTATTCCAGAATTAAGTTTCTTTCCACTATGCCAAGATATCTGATACAGAATAGGAAAGCCCAGGACCCTGAACCAAAGGACCTAGGGAATAGCCATGAATCTAGTCTAGTGCCTCAAACCATTATCCGAGGACTCTTTTCTTAATTTTTTTTTTAAAAAGGACTGTGATAGAGAAGCATACGGCATAGAGGATAGGACCTTAGACTTAGAGACAGAAGGATGTGAATTCAAGTCCTATCTTAAAATTTGCTGGCTTTATGACCTTGGGCAAGTCACTTCATCTCTGTGTTTCCTCATTGAAAAATATGAGTTGAGGGTAGAGAGGATTGTACTTCATGACTTTGAAATTCCCCAGCTCTAAGTCTATGATTCCACGAGTAGTCTACAAACTGTTGGCTTCTTTAATTTCTTAATTCTACACCCTATTTTCCAACATTTTATTTTTTGCTTTTTGGTGAGGCAATCAGGATTCAGTGACTTGCCCAGGGTCACACAGCTAGGAAGTATCAAGTGTCTGAGGCCAGATTTGAACTCCTGACTCCAAGGCCAGAACTCTATCCACTGTGCCACCTGGCTGCCCCCCAACATATTTTTCACTGATCCACCCTTGCACCCACCTTCATTCATTCAACAAATATTTATTAAGTGCTTACAGTATGCAAAGCACTATGCTAGGAACCTTTCATTGAAATTCCTTGACAGAAAGGGCTCTTTTTGGATGTCTATCTGCTTAGCACAATGCTTGGACATGGTAGCCACTTAAATCTTTTTTTTATTCATTCATTGAAACTAAAGCAGGACTGTCTCTTTCCCTCTGTCTCTGTTTCTCTCTGTCTCTGTCTCTATATTTGTCTCTCCATATCTCTGTTTGCCTTTGCCTCTGTATCTCTGTCTCAATGTTTCTGTCTCTGTTTCTCTGTCTCAGTCTCTGTATCTCTCAGTCTCTGTCTCTGTTTCTCTATCTATCTCTGTTTGCCTCTGTCTCTATCCTTGTCTCTCTGTTTCTTTCTTATTCTCCCCTTCCAATTTGCATCTCCAGTGCTTTGAACCACAATATTTGGCACATAGCTAGCGCCTTTAATTTTTTAAATTAATTTATTTTTAGTTTTCAACATTCACTTCTGTAAGCTTTTGAGTTTTAAATTTTCTCCCTCTCCCTTCCTGACCGTGTGCGATCTGATGTAGGCTCTACATATACATTCCTATTAAACATATTTTCACATGAGTCATGCTGTAGAGAACAAATAGGAGGAACCACAAGAAAGAAGAAACAAACAAAACAGAAGAAAAAAAAAGAGCAAATAATATGCTTCAATCTGCATTCAGACTCCTTAGTTTGTTCTCTGGATGTGGATAGCATTTTCCATCATGAGACTTTTGGAGATGTCTTAGATCCTTGCATTGCTGAGAAGAGCTAAGTCTATCAAAGTTAGTCATCACAGAGTGTGGCTGTTACTGTGTACAACATTCTCTTGGTTCTGCTCACTTCACTCAGCATCAGTCCATAAAAGTCTTTCCAGGTTTTTCTAAAGTCTGCTTGCTCATCATTTCTTTTAGCACAATAGTATTCCATTACATTCATATACTACAACTTGTTCAGCCATTCCCCAATTGATGGGCATCCCCTCAATTTCCAATTCTTTACCATTGTTTTTTTCATTCATTTATTGAAGCCACTGAGTATCAGTGGACATATTGACTTGGTTTATAGGACCTTATCAAGCTGTAGAATTTCTCTTACTGTTCATTTCTGCATTGGATGCTAGCACATAAGGTATAGTGATCTCCATCCATAAAAGTCCAATCTCAGTGCCTCATGATGTCATAGAAGTGACCCTGGTTTCTAGAGGAAACAAACCACAAGCATTTGCAGTTTCTAATAAACTGGAACGTCTTGGAGTAGATTGTCCCAAAGATAAAGTATGTCTGCTATCCAAGGACATCAAATGTGGAGAGGTCCCATCACCACAAGATGATGCATTCTTTGGTGGCTGCAGCCAATGAAACAAAACAGCACCAATGACGCTTCAGGGTGGTTCCCTCCGCTTCTGCAGGAGGTTGCAGAGTGACCACCATCATTTGAGAAGTATTCGCAGAACGATTGGAGGGGGTGTTGCATCTTTTTAAGTAGAAAAAGAAGTAACCTTTAGGTATTGAGTAGTACAAGTCATCTAGGCTGGCCATAGATTGCTATGGATCTGAATGTTCCCTCTGAAAGGTGAGTATGTTTTGGAGCAAATCACCGGATAACCAAGCCACCACTGCAGAGATTATTTGGAAACTCAGAGCAGGTTCATTGGTAAATAAAACATGCCACAAGAAAGCTAATTATTTCTGAGTAAACATGGTCTTTTTTCACTATGCCCAGACCACCACATGGTTCTCTCTCCACGTCATTCGAAAGACTACCTTATGTGCTTAGCCCTTCTGTTAGAGAAGCCATAAGTAATGCTTTAAGAAGCAATTCTTTCTCAATTATAATAAAATCTTATTTGTTTCAGGAGACTGCATATTCCAGCAGGAGAAGCCTTTAATAAATTTTTATGATCCAGGACTGACCTGTGTTTTCTCACACAGAGCTTGTTAAACACAAATTCAGTGTTGAAGTTTATGTTGTTTTTCAGGAAGTATATAAGATGTAGTCTCTGCATGTTGTCAGGTTTCAGGTAAGGGAGAGAGGAGGGTGGCCTGGCTTCTGTAGCTTCTGACTTCGTTGTCTGGCAATGCCTCACTTCTCCTGATCCTCACACCTGTGCAATGCCTAACTCTCTTTTCTTGTTGCCATTCTTATGTGGGGATATATCTTTTGCTTTCTTGGGTATTTTCTTTGTATTTCCCCCATAGTGCCGAGCTTGGATCTTAACTAAAGTCTCTAATGACTCCCACACCCACAGCCACTGCCGCCTGCCTGTGCCTAATGGGTGGAGTCCAAACTTTCCTAGTCTGGCATTTAGGACGAGACTGGAATCTGCTATTTCAGCCTTTTCTGATGTAATTGCAACATTGGCATTCTATTCAAAACGGATTACTTCAATGGATCACAAGCTCTCCCATCTGGGAGCCTTTGCATGTAATCTTCCTTATGGTTGAACTAGCCAGGGGTGGGGAGCCTGCAGCCTTGAGGCCACATGTGACCTTCTAGGTCTTTGGCTGCAGCTTTTTGACTGAGTCCAAGTTTTACAGAACATATCCTTTTATTAAGGGGATTTTTCTATGAAGAGGCCACAGGTTCCACACCCCTAGTCGCTAGCCCATTCCCTCTGTCTTTGCTTATGGATATCTCACTTATACTTCAAGGCCCTAGTTAAATGTTGCTTGTTTTATGAAGTCTTCCATAATCCTCTTACTTATAAATACTCTCAATATAATCTTAACTTATTGCTCCTTATGCTACCTGGACACAATGAATTTTAACTTTTCACATTCATCTGTGCTCCTCTCTCCTTCATGCATCATGTCTCTCCCCCCCTCCCCTCACTAGATTATAAGCCTCTTGAGGGGAGAAATTATATTTTATTGATTTTTAAGAAGATCTTTGTATCTTGCCCTGTTCTAGCACAGTGTGTACTTATCCTAGATGCTTAATAATTGCATGTTAACTGAATAAATGAATAGAAGGTGCTCAGATATTTGCTTGTTTCTTTGAGGATTGGGGGCTTTTCTAATGGTACAGGTACAAAACATTTATATTATTTTCCTCGCTTAGCTCTGCAGGAATAACAAGACTATTTCACTCTCCAAAACTAAACAGGTTATAACTAGCATTGGTTCTGAGCACAGATCAAGTAGGTGATAAGATATGATATGATAAATATGATAATATATAATAAAAAGATATATAAGATTTGAACAAAGTCTCCTGTGTTTAAGAATCTCCTTGCAGGCCCTATCATAGTAGATGGAAATCATTTGTTCATCCATAAATTCATTGAGTATTCATTAAATTCCTACCAAGGTACTATGCTGAGCTCACTATTTTGATTTAAAGCATCCAAGGTAGGGGGCAGCTAGGTGGTCAGTGGATAGAGCACTGGCCCTGGAGTCAGAAGGACCTGAGTTCAAATCCGGCCTCAGACCAAACACTTGACACTTACTAGCTGTGTGACCCTGGGCAAGTCACTTGCCTAAAAAAAAAAAGCATCCAAGGTAGCCATTAAAATATAAATGTTTTATCAAATAGGAACATTCATGTCTATTGGTGAAAGCCAATAACACCTTAGCTCCTTCTACGTGAGCATTCCTAGCAGAAAGTAGGGTTTTATATGCTTGGGACACAGGATAGGTAAGTTTTTGTTGTTGTTGTTGTTGTTGTTGTTTGTTTTGTTTTGTTTTTTGGCTAGGCAATGGGGTTAAGTTACTTGCCCAGAGTCACATAGCTAGAGTTTATTATGTGTTTGAGGCCAGATTTGAACTCAGGTCCTCCTGACTCCAGGGCTTTATCCACTGCGCCACCTAGTTGCCCCAATAGGTAAGTTTTGACGATGGGGAAAGGTATCAAAAAATGTGGGGTGATGTTAAGGAGGGTGACTTTAAGTGGATTAGGTACCAAAGACTTGCTCCTCTAGGAAATAACATAAAGGCACTGGATGCTTGAAAGAAAGGAAATAACAGAAAAAAGGAAGTTAGCTCTTGCAGCCAGGTTGTCAGAATCAACCAGGCAGGGTTAACTGCCAAGCTCGGCAGAGAACGTGGAGCTGTACGTTGCCCAGATGTAGAGATAGCATGGAGCAGAGCTTTGCCAGGTAGTAGAGTCAGAAAATTGTCAGTTTCAGGAGTTAAGATTTGCAACCTGGGCCATATGTACTGGAGCTTGGCATTTCTCTCTGGGTGACCCATTAACACCTCAGACACAACAAATACAAAACAGAATGCACCCTCTCCTCTTAACCTTCAACCTTCTTTGTTTCTGTATGAAGCCATTACCACCTTCCCAAATACCAAGGTTCATAATAATGGAGTCATCTCTCTTTAATGCCTCCCTTTCCCTCACACACCGTCTCCAGTGAGTTGCCAAGTCTTGCCCCTTCTAGCTCCAAACGTCTCTTGTATCCCTTCTCTGCTCTTCTCCTGGTCGAAGGACTCGCTGGTCGGTATTAATGCAGGGTAACATCCCTGCAGGGGAGCCTTCAGGGTGAAAGAGACAGACGTGATGGTGGCTAGAGCTGGCCTGGGCTACTATCTGTGACATCATTCGATTTACAACAGTCTGGTGCTCCTGGGGAGTCATAATGTCTATAGGTAATTTTACCAGGACCTTGTTTCAGCGCTGAGATGAAGACTTCAGTCTGAGAGCAAAGTTCCAGATCATACAATAAGAGACTCGAAGACGGGAGGGGGATTGTAGCCTATCAAGTCCGAATCCTCTCATTTTACAGATGGGGAAACTAAGGTGCAGAGAATTTCAATGACTTGCCTGTGCTACACATCTGTCTGAGATGGAATCGGAACCCTGGTCTTCCTGACTCCAGGTACTGTGTCCAATTCATTACACTATGTTCCCTTTTCAGAGTTTCCCAGGCTGAATTCTTCATGGTCCCACAGCCAGGACATGTCAGAGGTTGAGGCTGGCTCTCTATCCACTACTCTAGAGATCCTGGGCAGTGGTATTCCTGGGCCCCTTGGGCCAGTCTCCTGCTGTCCTGTTTGCCGGTGCAGCTGTGACCAAGAGAATCATTGCTGTTTCTATAGTATTTTCTAAACTAGTCATGCCTTAACCTCCCTTTCACAAGGAAATGGGAAGTCTGTAATAGATCGCAGCTTCTGGGTGACAGTCATCCTTGATTTATTCTGTGGCCCGGGCAATAAGAGACAGCTAGACTTGGGCCTAAGGGGTTCCAGCCTTTGAGAAGGGCTGGGTTGGAACTCGAATGGAATGTATGCTGGTTGCTACCTATGACTGATGCTTCTGCTTTTAATACCTTAAATCCAATTAAACCGTTTAAATGCCAGGGTGGTGGTGGAGGGGCATTTGATTGATAGCTAGAAAGAGAAGAAAAGAGTGGTTAGTAAGTGGACAAAGCCAAGAGATTTGATTAGAAAGGCATAGTACAATGGAAGGAGAACTGGTTTTGGAGTTAGAGATCCTAGGATCCCATCTGGCTTCTGACATTATTGGTGGGGCACTGTGGGCCTGTCCTGGGTGATCTCTAGTGTCCCTTCCAAGCTCTAGAGCTATGATTGTGTGTTTGGTGTTTGCACCCACACACACACACACACACCCTATTTATACTGTGTGACCCTGAACAAATCACTTAATCTCTCGGTGTTTAGTTTCCTCATCTATAAAATAAAGGGGCTGGACTTAATGGCCTCCAAAGTCCCTTTCAAAGTCTTGTGATCCTATGACCTCATTTATAGCCAAATGTGGATAGTACAGTCATTGGATGATTGACAAGCAACAGCCATTAGGGTCCTGAGGCAAACAGGCAGCATCACTAATACCCATAGTGCTCTCTGGTTTATAATGATCTCTCCCTCCGTTATTCTTTAGAACAAAAGAAAACAAAACAAAACAAAATTGACTAGTGTCTGTTCCCCAAATTCAGCATGTTATATTCCTTCTCCTTGTCTTTGCATAGGCCATCACCCATGCTTAGGAATACATTCATTCTTCTCTTCTTCTGCCTCTTAGGACATGCATCCCCCCCTTTTTTTTAAGGCAATTGCAGTTAAGTGACTTGCCCAGGGTCACACAGCTAGTAAGTGTCAAGTGTTTGGTCTGAGGCCAGATTTGAACTCAAGTCCTCCTGACTTCAGGGCCGGTGCTCTATCCACTGCGACACCTAGATGCCCCACATGCATCCCTTTTCAATATTCAACTCAAGGGGTCTCCTCCTCTGTTAATGGTTCCCTGGTCCTTTCAGCTAATGCTAATGCTGTCTCCTTCCCAAAGTACCTTGAGTTTCCTTGTATGTATCTTTTTTCAGCTCCCAGTAGAATACAAGCTATTTCAGAGCAAGATCTGAATAATTTTGTCTTTGGACCCCCAGCCCTTAACCCAGGTCTTACATATAGCTGGAGTTTAAATAAATGCTTACTGCATTTTGTTGTTGGTCGACATTAGCTATTTAAAGAAATTAATTCAGGATGTTGACTGGGAGGTCAAATGCTGAAGCTGGAGCTTAAATTTTTCGATCACATGATGAGAAGACAGGACCCTGACACTGGGAAAGATTGAAGGCAAAAGGAAAAAGGAGATAGCAGAGATGGACAGATAGTGTCATGGAAGCAAGAATGTGAGCTCAGACAGACTTTGGGAGATGGTGGAGGGTAGAAGGGTCTGGTGTGCTATGGTCCATGAGATCACAAAGAGTTGGAAAGGACTGAGCAATAATGACAGTAAAAACCACTGCTGTCTTAAAAGTAGTCAGGACAAAGCCACAGCTTTCAGGAACATGGAGGGAAAATGCCAGCAGGACACTGTAACAGACAGGCAAGTTTGTGGTTCTCAGTGTACCCACCAGAAGGTGCCCTGGTAGGAAATGTGTGTGTGCCAGCCATGCTCCTCTACTCTCCTAAAGGCGGATGGAGAAGCACTAAGTGATTTTGCCTATTTGTAGGCTATGCTGCCATTTTGTGTATTGAAAATGTTTTAAATATGAAAAAAGACAGGGAGAGCATCAAGACAATGTGGGTAAAGAAAAGGACTGCAAAAGCTGATTCGTAAATGCAAATTCACACAATGCAGCTGGGACAGCAGATATCCTCAGAGGATTACAATGTGTTGCTCAACATGGGCTATCTTCACCTCTCGCTTGGAATGCTGCAATAACCTGACAAACCGAGGCCTGCTGATTGCACCTTTGTGACATCTCTCCAATATGCCCCCTTCTCTCCTCTGACACTGACACCCCTCTAGTGCAGGGCCTCATCATCTCATGACTAGACTATTGCAATAGCAGCTGGTGAGTCTGCCTGCCTCAAGTCTCTCCCTATTTCAATCCATTCTCCATTCAGTCACTAAATGGATTTTCCTAAAATGCAGGTCCAATCATGTTACCTTCCAACTCAATAGACTCTTGGCTTCCTATTACCTCCCAAAGCAAATACAAAATTCTCTGTTTGGCATTCAAAGCCCTTCATAACCTAGCTCCCTCCTACCTTTCCCGTCTTCTTACATCTCATTCCCCAGCACATACTCTTTGATCCAGTAACACTGGCCTTCGGGCCATTTCAAGAACAAGATGCTCCATCTCTCAGCTCCAGGAATTTTCTCTGGCTGTCTCCCATATTTAAAATGCTCTTCCTCTTCCTAATGTAGAAAGGCAGCACATACCTTGGGCACCCCTACCCTCCTCCCCACCAAGGGCATAGTGTGGGAAACTCCCACTGCCTCAGCCACCCACCAAGTCTGAAGAGCAACTACCTTAGGTGACCAGGAAACATGCCAACATGGCCAGAGTCTAACAGGAAGCTTCCTCAAGGGAAGCACAATATAAGCCTCTGGGCCAGTTGGATCCTGAGGACAGCTTTACAGGCCTTCAGGGGAAAATTAGCCTGACCTATGTTGGGCTGAAAGTGGAGAATTCTAGTAGATGGTGGTCCTACCACATTGGGATCATAAAGACAAAAAGCAAAATAATCCCTTTCCTCAAGGATTTTACATTTTAATGAAAAGTAAATACCAAACATATGCAGAGAATAAACAAAGTCATTTTCAGGGGGAAGGGGTTGAGAAAGCGCTGACAATTGGGATTCAGTCTGTCAATAAATATTTATTAAGCGCCTATTATGGGCTAGGCACTGTGCTAAAGGAGTTAGTACACACACACACACACAGCCCAATGTGTGATCCAGGGTGAGTTATTTAACTTCTCAGGGCTCTAGGCAACTCTCTAAGAATGTATGTAGGTTGGAGAGAACATCCTAACCTACATTGCTTGGCAGAGGGAGCATACCCTGCACCACTGAAATCACAGGTTCAGTGCCTATCCCTCTCCTAACCAGGTTTAAATGGGTGACGCTATAAAATGCAAATCAGAATTTGCCTCTGGCTCCCTTGTTTGTTTGTTTAATATAGTTTGTTAGAAGTGTTCTTTCAAAGACAAAGTAAAACAATGGAAGTATATTTTTTACTACTTTAACCAATACCCATTGTCTGAACTGAACATTTGTAAATCATGGGGAATACTGGGAAATCATTCCTAACAAAGGCTTAGTTTGACCAGGGGATAATGGAAGGATTAAGCGAACTGCATTTCTTAACATGAGCAATACGGCTAACAAGCAAAAACAAAATTTTCTGAAGGTGTGAAGACTCAGCAGAAACCTGTTTAGCCAATAGGAAGAAAGGTTAAAAATGAGTCTATAAGGCAAACCAGAGTGCAAGGCCCGAGAAACAGACAGAAAGAAGGTGCCTAATGTCAGCCAGGATGACGATTTTTGCTGATAGACTGTTTTAAGGGTTTTCCTGATATGGGTGTCTTAATCCAATAAGCCATATTATTGACTCCAAAGATGTACAAAGTGCAAAGAAGGCAAGAAAAATACTGAATTCTACTTTGCAACTTCTTGCAAAGATCTTCCATCAGAAGTCTCCCCTTTTCTTGCCAAGAATGCTCATGTTCTGAACCATCCCTTACTTTGGCAGACTTCTTATTCTTTTCCACCCTCCTTCCCCTTGTCTCCTCCTCCCCCCAAACTTCCAACCGAGGTTGGAAAACCTGCCAACACCTTCCCATCTGACTTCTCCTTCTCCCTCCATTACCACCCACCTCTCTCCTTTCAATTCCTAGTTCAACAAGTTTTGAGTTCTGGACAAAAACGGAATTTTTTTTTCTAACTTTGAAGAAAACACGCTCTTGTTTCTCTGATGGCATCTCCAGTGTCAGATGAAATAGACTGGCTTTTGTTACTTTGTCCACTATAAAAGATTACATGTGGTCCCCTCATCTGGGGGTGGTGTCAGAAGGTGATGTCACATTAGTTGACACAGTATAAGGCATGCATTGTCTGGACTGTGGCTTTTAGAGTAAGTAATAGGACTCTTCAAGGGGCAGGGCAGATTACGTGGGACTATAAAACTCTTGGGATTCTGGATCCACTGAGTCTGACTTAACTTGGCAAAACTGTGATGACTACCCAGAAACTTCTCATGCAGATTCCCTGCCCTTTTTTAGATCCAATTCCCAGATTTTAAAGACAGCCACAAACATTTGTAATCCAGGACAATTTCTCTCCTGGGTGGTATATTTTGCACAGGTACCTGAACATAAACACACATGCATACGTGTGCATATTATACACAGCCTTAGACTCTGGCTTGTCTGAGTTTTATGTCAGCTTCTAAAATTGGAGGTACCCAAAAATGGAATGGGCTGTCCTGTGAAGAAGGTGTTTCCCTTCACTGGAGGTCTGTAAGAAATGACACGATATAGGTATATTGTAGTTTTTTTCCCCTTCAAGTATAAGACTAGGTAGCTGCTGAGGCCTCTTCCAGTTCTGAAATGCTGTGATTCTATGATTATGTAAAGATGAAAAATATAGTTGGTGGGGGTGGGGAAAGGGGGAAGGGGAGAAAGTCAGGATACCTCACATTCCAGTGATTTGTTTTTCAGTGTTTCTACATACCTTGTACATTCTCAGATTTCCCAACCTCCTTGTGAAGTAGGCAGAGCACTTTACAGATAAGGAGAATGAGGCACAGAGGGATTAAGGTCATTCATTTCACAAATTCTGCTGACTTCACAGTTTGAAGGTGAGCCTGCCTGCCTGATACCTCCTTCCTCCTCTTTATCCCCTACCCTCACCTTCATGGTAGTGGTATCCATAGAATCATAAAAACATAGATATAGAGCTGGGAGGGGCCTCAGAAGTCCTCTGGTCCAACCTTCTCTTTTTGTAGATGAGAAAATTAAGGCGCATAAAAATTAGGAGACTTTCTCAATGTTACTCAAGTAGTAAGTGCTCAAGTCTAGATTTGAACTCAGGTCCTAAGACCCAAAATTCAATATTTCTTAAAAAATTAAATTTTATTTTTTAAAATTATCAGGAATTTTTTTCTTCTTCCCATCCCAGGAAAAAGAAAAACAAAACTCTTGTTACAAATATGCATAATCAAGTAAGACAAATCCCTCTATTATCTATATTCAAAAGTATGCTTTTCATTCCATATATTTAAATCATCATCTTATGGTCGTGAGGTGGGCAGAATTCTTCATCCTTTATCCTTTGGGATCATAGTTTATCATTGCATGGCTGAGAGTTCTTAAGTCTTTAAAAAATTCTTCAGTTTTACAATGTTGCTATTACTGTATAAATTGCTCTGGTTCTGCTCACTTCATTCTGCATCAGTTTATATAAGTCTTCCCAGGTTTCCCTGAAACTAACTCTTTCATCATTTCTCATAGCATAGTAGTCCTCCATTGCACTCATATGCCATAATTTATATAGTCATTCCCCAATTTAGGCACACCTTCTCTGTTTCTACTTGTTTGCCACTACAAAAAGAGCTCTTTGGGGTAGGGGCCTAGCAGTGCAATTGCTTGGTCAAAGGGTCCAGACATACTCCCAAATTGCTTTCTAGAATGGCCATTTAAAAAATTATACCTCATTGCCTCAAATAGAGGAATATTCAGTATTCCTGTATTTCTTGTAGACCTAGTACTAAATAGCAGACTATACCCTCTAATTACAAATTTAGCATTCTTTTCATTTTATGATACTGCTTCCTTGTTTCTTTTCCTTTCTGAGGTAAACATCCTCATTTTCTTTAACCACTCTCATATGACAATTTTAAATTGCCTCAATATCCCGATCACTTTCCTCTTTTCAGAGTAACACTAACTAGTATATAAACATCAATGTCTCCCTTAAAATGTTTTGTCCAAAATTAAATTATAATGCCCCAGATGTTGTTTGCTTAGTGCAAGAAACAGTTATTTCCTCTGATCTGGCACTATGTATGAATGGATAGTCACAACCTAGATGGTGTCAGGTTTTTAGTAGTTATAGCATGTTGTGGTTCCTGTTCAGTTTGTGGTCAGCTAAAATTCCCAGATTTTTTTCATATGAACTGTTGTCAAGCCAGATCTGCAAGGCTGTATTTGTGCAATTCATCTTTTTTTTTTTTTTGCTAGGCAAAGGGGTTAAGTGATTTGCCCAGGGTCACACAGCTAGTAAGTGTCAAGTGTCTCAGGCCAGATTTGAACTCAGGTCCTCCTGACTCCAAGGCTGGAGCTCTATCCACTGCGCCACCTAACTGCCCCCCAGTTCATCTTTTGAACTTTACATTCAATCTTTTACAATATATTTCCAAAATGTTTATTATCTTTTGTTTGTCTATCATCTTCATTTCCTAATGCAGGACATCCCTTCCCCCATCTCAGATAATTGTTCTGTTGGTTGTAAGCATGGCTATAAAGCCAGTGTGTATGTGTGTGTGTGTGTGTGTGTGTGTGTGTGTGTGTGTGTGTGTGTGTAACAAAGAAGGAAGGGAAGGGCATTTTCATATCTCTCTATGGGACCTTTGGGGGAATCTCTCTTTTTGGAGTTTAGTCATTATACTTGAATAGCATTCAGTTTCAATAGTTTATTGTTCACTCCATTCTCATTGTTGTAGTCATCGTCTATTATCTGTTGTAGTCATTGTGGTAGTCATTTATCCATTAAGTTTTTAGTGTTATATATTTCTTCAAGCTATCTTTATTTCTTGGTTGTCATACCTTTACAAACCTTTTGTTACAAATTTTTTTTCCTAATCTAATGCTTCCCTTCTTATCCTATTTGCATTAATTTTATTTATCACAAAGCTTCTTCATTTCTTTTATTTTAAATTAATTTATATTATTTTTATAGTTGCCTATATTGTTTTCTTGGTTCTAATAACTTCATTTTGCATCAATTCCTATGCCTTCCAATTTTTTTTCTGTATTCATCATATTTCTTGTTTCTTACAATGTAGAAACAGTCTATCCCTTATTAAATTATAAGCTTTCTTCCTGACTATTGCCATGAAAGAAACTGGATCTGTTTCTCTTTCAAATTTTTAATGGTGTAATCTTTAACATTCAGATTCCATATCCTATTTGAATTTATTTGTATGTGATGTGAGATGTTGTTCTAAGCATAATTTCTGCCAACCTACAAGTTTCCTGAGCAGTTTTTATTACATAGGGAGTTATTCCCCAAGTAATTTATGTTTGGGGGTTTATTAAACACTAATTTATTGAGTACAATGATCTTGGATTCTTCTTTATCCAACCTGACATTCTTTTTAAAAATATGTTTTGTATTTATGCTCCTTTTTTTTTGACATTTCCATCATTTCTCAGTGATCTTCTTTCTTCTCCCAATAGAATCTTATCTTGTGACAAAGAAATATAGGTGAACAAACAAATTAATACACTGGCTGTGTCTGATGACAAATCCCACATTTTTGTACCTAAAGTGCTTCCCTTTTCTACCAAGAAGTTTGAGGCTTCACCATGAGAGTTCTACTTTTACATGCAATCTTGCCAATTTCACTTTAAAAAAAAATTAGACCCATGATTTCAACCAGTCAAAATAACAGCTCAGAATCTTTTGAAATTCTAGTCTTGTCATCAAAGCTATTTTTTTTTCTATTCCAGACCCCTAATTCAGGTTTGCGGAATATGCAAGTTTGATTATTATATGTTGTGAAACAATACAGTGGGAGTAAAATCCTTTTTCAAACTCTTACTGGATGTGCATGTGACACTGAGTAGATCACATAACTTCTCTGCACCTCAATTTCCCCATTTGTAAAACAGGCTTATAATTACAGTAATAACATCACAAGGTTACTGTGAGAATCAAATGAGATGAAGTGTGTAAAGCACTTTGCAAACCTTCAAGGGATACACAAGTGTGAGCTACTATTACATCTTATTCTAGTTATTAATATTAACTGAGACAGTGATGTGTGGCATGTCACTGGAGGGACTCCTTCCAGACTGACATGGAATTGATACTCTCACGGTATTCACCCCCACGCACATCTATTTCTCTACACAGCTTGTTCTCTCATCGATGTGTCCAGGGGAAGGACTTCCCAGACTGGTGAGGGCAACAGTGACCTTTGCCACTGGCTACTGTCCTACTTCTGCTCAGAGGACAGCAGCGCTGGGCAGAGTCCGCAGGGAAAGCCAGGGCCCCAGACAGCATCTGTTTGCAGAACAGGATTCCTCTTTGAAGTGGACAGAATTGCTGCATCAGCCAATCTGACCATTTTTTCCTTCTTAGATTAGCATTCGGTAGAAATGGTAGATCAATTAGCATGCATTTATTAAATATGTACTGTATTAAATATGTGCTAGAATCTGCAGATACAAAGACATAAAAACACTATCCCTACTCTTTTTATTTTATTTTTTTAGGCAATCAGGGTTAAGTGACTTGCCCAGGGTCACACAGCTACTTAAGTGTGCAGTCCCTACTCTTAAACAACTTACATTCTATCAGAAAATGACACGAACACCTATAAATATATGCAAAATATAGACAGAGTCTAGACCTGTCAAGTCATTGGTGAAGGCAATTCTGATGAGGAAACATCCTCTGTCAACACTGGTTGACGTCATTCAGGGGGCATGATAGTAAATGTTTAACAACCTGCTTTCTGAAAACACCCAATACACTTTTTGAGTTTCATTTGCATTATTCACATTTTCTCCCTGACTTTCTTAAGTGTAGATAATCAAGAAAACAATAAATCAGGCCTTATTTTTTTTTTTAACATTTCTCAATTTTTTTCAGATGTAAATGATCTCACTGAAAATTTATGGTTTTGTCTCATGAGCCAGTACAAGGTTCCAGCACACCTCTGGACCACCTTTGTAACTTAGTAGCCTGGAATGCTGAGGTTAAGAGACTTGACCAGGGTCACACAAGCCAGTGTGTGTCAAATTGGGACTTGAACTCAGTTCTTGCCTGCAAGGTGAGCTCTCTACCCACAATATAACTCTGCTTCTCCTAGAAAATATATTTAAAGTGAAGATAAAGTGATTTCAGCAGGAGGCATTGGAATTGGAAGGAGCAAGAAAGGTGCCATAGGAAATGGCATCTGAGCAAAGCTTTCAAGGAAAAGAGGTAGAGAGCATGCCTTCCAGGCTTAGGGGCAGCTCATGAAAAGGCACAGAGTTGGGAGACGAAATGTTGTATACAGGGAACATGTCAGCCCATTTGGCTGAGCCATAGAACTAGTGGAGGAAGATAGAATGTGCAATAAGTCTGAAAAGGTGAGACAGAGTTTGAAGGGCTGTGAAGGGCTTCAAACGCAAGAAGGGAGTTTGCGTTGGCCCTTGGGGTACGTGCCCAGAGTGGAACCTCGGAGTCGAAGGGTAGATACCTCTTAGTCATTCCCTTCGCCTACTTCCAAACTGCTTTCCTGATTGGTTGGACTAGTTCACAGCTCTACCAACCTTGTATGAAGGTGCTTGCCTTTCCACAACCCCTTAAACATTAATTATTTACAACTTTTTGTTTCTTCCAGTTTTGCCAATTTGCTGGGGTGTGGGGGAAACTTCAGAGTCGTTTTGATTTACATTTTTCTTATTGTTAATGATTTTAGCAGTCTTTCATGGAGTCGTTCATAGCTTGCAATTTCCATTTTGAGGACTGTTTATTTGTGTCCTTTGATCATTTTTCTATTAGGGAATGTTTTTTGGTGATGTGTGCGTGTACGTATATACATATACATGTACATACACACATACATGTACATACACACATACACATAATACATGTATGTATATACACACATACACATGTATGTACATATGCACACATATATACATATACATATATACATGCCATTTATATTTCTTCATTATTATGCCCTTACAAACTCTTTGTTAAAAACTTTCTCCTAGTCACTGTGTCCCTTCTGATCCCCCTCGCACTGATTTTGTTTCTGAAAAAAAGTTTTTTAATTTCTTGTAATTTAAGTTAACTTATTTTATATTTTATATATTATTATATTTATATATTATTAGAATATATGCATATATTATATTTTTATATTAAATTTATTTTGAAAAAGCTTTTGATTTTTTATAATTTAATATAATTTATATTTTATAGTTGCCTTTATACTTTATACTTTAAATTAGAATTTGCTCCCTTCTTATAGCTGTAAAATGTATATATATATGACCTGCTTATCTTCTAATTTTTTTGTGCCTTTAATATTCAGATCATTTATTGTGGTATATATTATAAGATATTAATCTAAACCTAATTTCTACTAGGCTTCTTTCCAGTTTTCTCAGCATTCTTGTAAAGTAGGGAGATCTTTCCCAGATAATTTATGTTTGAGTGTTTATCATATACTGGATTATTGAGTTCAATTATTTCTGGTTTCTTTTTTTCTTTTTTTATTGTCTAGATTATTCCTCCTATATACTTTAATGTAGGCAACTAGGTGGCATGGTAGATAGGGCATTAGACCTAGAGTCAGGAAGCCTTATCTTCCTGAGTTCAAATCTGGCCTCAGACACTTACTAGCTGTGTGACCCTGGGCAAGTCACTTAACCCAGTTTCCCCTCAGTTTCCTCATCTGCAAAATGAGCTGGAAAATGAAATGGCAAACTACTCCAGCATCTTTGCCAAGAAAACCCCAAATGGGGTCACGAGGTCACAAAGAGTCTAACATGACTAAACAACAACAATAATACTTTAATGTATATTCAAGGCAGCATTTGTTCTATAGGATGCAATGCAATATTAAAAAAAAACAAATTTAAAAAACTCCATATTTTATATTCTCTTTGGACGTGGAGTCAGAGGAATGGGATTAAAATCTTATCTCTTCTACTTAGTATCTGAGGGAAAGTTGGGTAAATTCCTTCAGCTACCTTCATATTGGTTTCTTGATCTATAATAATTAAGGTATTGGACTAAATAACTTCTAAGATCTCTTCCAGTTTCACATTCTATAATCCTGTGATTTTATGATGCATTCATTGTGTGTTTAAGGTCACTTTCAGCTCTAAATTCAGTGCTTCTGATAGCACACAACACCCCAGATTGGTATCCAGAAAATATCTTAAAAATGACCAAAGCCCTCTTCAGGTCTAACATCTTTTAAGTTGGGCCTACATTTAAACTTTTGATTCCTAAGCAAATCTTTCAGAAAAAGGTTTTTTTAATTAGTTGTGAAATAAATCATTCTTTTTTTTTTTTGTAGTCTCCTTGAGTTTGGTTGGTATTTAACCCTGAGGCTTCACAGGTTGCTATACCTTTATTTGTTTACTTTTTTTTAAAGTATGATTTCAACAGTGTAGGGAGCCCTCTCTGAAGAAACTGTACCAGTTCGGATCAGGAACCTACCTACTCAACAACTAAGTCTCAGAGAGTTGCCTGGGGACATTGAGGAGTGACTTGATAAAGGTCACACACAAGCCTAGTGTCATAGGCAGGACTTGAAACCCAAATTCTTCATCTTTTTCTTTTCTTTTTCTTTTTTTTTTTCTTTTTTGCTAGGCAATGGGGTCACATAGCTAGTAAGTGCCAAGTGTCTGGGGCCAGATTTGAACTCAGGTCCTCCTGACTACAGGGCTGCTGTTCTATCCACTGTGCCACCTAGCTGCCCCATGAAACCCAAATTCTATCGATTCAGAAACAGGCTTCTTATCAGCACCTTTTAGCTGCCCCATGGATCTAAGTCATGAGTTATATGGCCCACTGTTGTGTTATAAGAGAGCTTCTTTTTATGTTTGCAATGAGTTTCAGAGTCATTACAGAGTCAGAATCATAGACATTGAAAGGAAGAAGGGTATCAGTGATTAGTCCAATTCATAAGTGAAAGTAATCATCCTTATAATAATATACCTGCCCAATTATCATCCAGCCTCTTCCCGAAGACCTCCAAAGAAGGGAAACCTACCAGCTCTTGAGGCAGTCCATCCTAACTGTGGACAGCTCCAATTGTCAGTTTCTTTTTTCCTGACTGCAAGCCTAAAATTGGCTTCTTTATTAAAGTCATTGAAAACACCAATGTGTCTTATTTCAATGGGTTGTCCTGTGCCAGGGGAGGTCCTCCCTAATTCCAAAGGTCGACCTAAGCATGGTTGGGTTTTTTAACCTACCATTTCCTTGCAAAGAAATTAAACAAATAAACAGGTGCCTCTTTTTGTGTGTGAGTGTTTCAGGCGGGATGGAGAAGCTCGTAAAACACAATGTCAGGATGCACCATCTGCTGGTTCTACAGTTGCAATGAGCAAACATACACTATTCCCAGTTGAGGCCAGTTCATAAAGGCCTTGCTGGACAGATAGGATACAAATTTTTGAGAGAGGGACAACATGAGTACATGGCAGTGCTTTTTGGCACCTCCACATATATCTATGTGTGAGGAGGAGGAAGTGTTTTGGAGGCTCATGAAATTTTACTTGGGAAATTTGTTCAAGTACACAGGTTTGGAAAGGCTGAGTTTTACCTTACTCCAAGGCTATAAACAAAAAATTTTGGGAAGATGAATGGTGGGGTAGCTGGTGGCAAAAGCGATCACAGTTTAATTGGTTTTTCTTCTCTCCCCATCCCCTACCTTAGTGTTTGGCCCAAGTATTTTTAACATCATTATTATAACCACAATAGAACATTAGAACTAAAATCACCTTTGAGACTATGAAGCCAAATGCTTTATTTTTACAGATAAAGAAATTCTAGTCCAGAAAGCAAATGTGATTTTCCCCATAATCCCAAATGTAAAAATGGAGATTCAATCCCAGGTTCTTTGATATTCTTTCCACTATACCACACCACCTCCCTTTAGGACCAGAGTATCATAAATTTTGATCTGGAAAGGAGTTTAGAGGTCATTTAATTCAGCTTCTTCATTTACAGTTGAAAAAATGGAAGCCCAGAAAGGTTAACTGAATTGTCCAAGCCAACATGGCTAGCAAATGGGAGCCCAGGATTCACTCCCAAGTCTATACTTTTCAGCTTATTGGATTTACCATTATTTACTGGGGGGAAAAAAAAGAAATAAAGATTTTATTTTCAGGGACTGTTGGGTGGTACACTTCAAAGATGTCAAACACCAGTCCAGATGCATGTGGCCAGCAACACTCCTAGAAAATCATATTAAAATGTAATTAAATAGAAAACATTTAGCAAAATAAATAAAAATATAGTAGAACATAGATGATGTTAATATGTGGTTTTCTAAGTCAATATGCATGAGCAAGGATCCTTACTGTTTAGTGGCCTGTTTCTATTTCAATGTGACACCACTGTTGTGGGCAGAATGACAACATGCCATGAGTGATATGATATAAGAATTATGGTGGAAGTATTTTTAGCTCTGATAGTCTGGGTTCTGAGGTTCCTTAATTCCACTTCTAACATTCTGTGTTCTATGTTCTAAGGTTTTTCCTAGCTCTAACATTCTCTGTTCTATGTTCTAAGGTTCCTTCCAGCTGTAACATTCAATGTTCTAAGGCGTGAGGGTCAAAAACAGTGGTTCCCGAGTGAGGCTGGATCAGATTAAAATATACTTGGGAAATGTTTAACTAAATAAATAAAAACACAATACAACATAGATAATTTTAACTTAAAGTTTTCTAAATCAATATGCAGCTATAAGGATCTATTTCTATTTGAGTATGACATCACCATTCTAAAGTACCCTCAAACTCAAATATTCTGTGTTATAAGGTCCCTTCCCAGCTTGGACCTATTATCCAATCAGTCAGTCAGCTAACATTTTTTAAAATACCTACTATGTGCCAGGCACTGTGCTAAGAGATTGGCGTACAAAAAAAGGGCAAAAAAGAGTCCTTATTCTCTTTTTTTCACTTTCTTATTTTAGTTAATTAGGAAACATATAGCAAAATAAATAAAAGTTCTTTATTTTAATAAACAGTATTTTTTTCCAATTACATGTAAGGATAGTTTTCAACATTCATTTTTTATAAGAGTTTGAGTTACAAATTTTTCTTCCTCCCTCCTGCCACTCACCCTTTCCAAGACAACAAGCAATCTAATATAGTTTATACATGTGCAATCATGTTAAACATATTTCCATATTAGTCGTGTTGTGAAAGAAGAAATAGAACAAAAGGGAAAAACATGAACAACAAAAAACAAAAAAAAAAGTGAAAATAGTATGCTTTGATCTGCATTTAGACTCCACAGTTCTTTCTCCAGGTGTGGATAGTATTTTCCATGATGAGTCTTTTGGAATTATCTTGGATCATTGTATTGCTAAGATCTAAGTCTATCAAAGTTGGTCATCATACAATGTGGCTGTTACTGTGTATAATGTTCTCTTGGCTCTGCTCACTTCACTCAACGTCAGTTCATGTAAATCTTTCCAGGTTTTGTTTTTTTTTTTTTTTTTGAAATCTGCCTGCTCATCATTTCTTATAGCACAATGGTATTCTATTACTTTCATATGCCACAACTCATTCAGCCATTTCTCAATTGATGGGCATTCCCTCAATTTCCAATTCTTTGCCACCACAAAAAAGGCTGCTATTAATATTTTTGTACATGTAGGTCCTTTTCTTTTTTTTTTTATGATCTCTTTGGGATATAGACCTAGTAGTGGTATTGCTGAATCAAAGGGTATGCACAGTTTGATTGCCCTTTGGGCATAGTTCAAAATTGAAGTCTTTATTTTCAAGGAGCTTATGAAAACAACTATGTTGAAATAATTGACAGGATAAATTGTGAGTAGTCTCAGAGGGAAGGCATTAAGAAGGCACTCAGAGGACCGAGAAAGGCTTCTTGCAGAAGAAGGGACTTTAGGAAGCCAGGGAAGGTGAAGACGAGGAGGGAGAAAGTTCCAGGCATTGGAGATGACCACTGAAAATGCCTGGAGTTGGGACAGTACCATCATCAAGGAATAGCAAAAGGGCAGTATTATTAGATCAAAAAGTACAGGGAGGGGAATATGGTATGAGTAGACTGGAAAAGTAGAAAGGGACCAGGTTATGAATGACCTTAAAAGCCAAGGAGAGGATTTCATATTTGATACTGGACATAATAGAGAGCCATTGGACTTTATTGACTAGGAGTATGACATTTTCAGATTTGTGCTTTAGGAAAATCAGCTGAGTGGAGGAGAGACTAGAAGCAGGGAGAACAACCAGTAGGCTGTTGCAACTGTCCAGGCATGAGGTGATGAGGACCTGTACCAGGGCGGTGGCAGTGTCAGAAGAGAGAAGAGTGCATATACAGGAGATGTTACAGAGGTAGAAACAACAGAATTTGACACCTGATTGGGGAGGGGGGGCTGAGGGAGACTGAAGAGTTGAGGATGACACATTGGTTTTAGCCTGGGTATAGGGAGGATGTCAGTGTGCTAGACAGCAATAAGGACATTATGAGTTTGAAGGAAAAAATAATGAGTTTAACATTGAAAATGTTGAGTTTAAGATATCTAGGGAGCATCCAGTTTTAGATGTCCAAGGCAGTTAGTGATGTGAGACTGGAGGTCAGAAGAGAGGTCAGGGCTGGAGAGTAGATAAGACAATCATCTTCATAGAAATGATAACTGAATCTAGGGGCATCTATGAGATCATCAAGTGAAATAGTATAAAGGGAAAAGAACCAAGACATAGCCTTCCTGTTGTTGTTTGACCTTTGTTCTTTCGAAGAGGAGTAATGACATCACAGGGTAATGCCTTGACTTGCATGTGAATGAGATTTAAGTGAAGTAGAGTTGCCCAAAGTTATCACCTTCACTCTCTCTTCCAGAGTTATGGAAGTCCAGTGGCAAGACAAAAGTTTAGATGACTGGCGATGGGCTGGGATGCAGTGGATGACCTTGGTGTCTTTGATGTCTGACCAATCTCCAAGTGCTCCACAGTGCCTGCTTCAGCCTCCTTCCTGACCATTGGAACAAACTGTTCCCATTCACTCATTCAACCAGGGGAAATCTTCACATGTTTGAGATGGACAGTCCCCTAACTCACCAATGGGTTTGAGGTCTGTCCATTGTCCTCAACTTGGTTTAGCTCATCTGCTGAGATGGCTTTACTGGGGTGTGGCTGCTGTGCATGCTACAGCTTCTTGGAGCCACAGGTAAAAGTTGGGTGGATGAGTAGACTTGAAAAGGGCTCAGCAAGCCCTCATAGCAGAGGTACTAGTTCTGCTGGAAGACTTCATACACCCCATGCAGAGCCTGGTAGGATTGTCACATTTTGCAGGCATGATATGGATGAAGATCCAGTAAAGGAGACAGAGAAGGAGCAGTCAGACATGGGAGGAGAACCAGGAGAGAGCAGTGTCACAAAACCTACAGAGAAGAGAGTGTCAATGAGGAGAGGGTATTCAACACTATCAAAGGCTGCAGAGAGAAGAAGGATGAAGATTGAAAAAAAGGCCATTTGATTTGGCAATTAAGAGGTCATTGTAACTTTGGAGAGAGCCTTGTCACTTGAATGATGCCACTGGAAGCCATATTGCAAAGAATTAAGAAGAAGAGAGTGAAAGGAAAGTACATATTCTAGATGACCTTGTCAAGAATTTTAGCCAAGAAATATTGAAAGCCAAAGGAAAAATTAATAAAATTGAAATTAAGAAAAATAAAACTAAGAGCTGGTTTTATGAGCCTTTGGTTAATTTAATTTTTAAAAAAAGAAGAACCAAATTACTAGTATCAAGAATGAAAAGGGCGAAGCTACCACCAAGGAAGAGGAAATTAAAACAATAATTAGGAATTATTTTGCTCAACTATATGCCAACAAATTTGACAATCTTAGTGAAATGGACACATATTTACAAAAATATAAATTGCCCAGATTAACCGAAGAGGAAATAAAATACTTAAATAACCCCATCTCAGAAAAAGAAATTGAACAAGCCATTGATGAATTCCCTAGGAAAAACTCTCCAGGGCCAGATGGATTTACATGCGAATTCTATCAAACATTTAAAGAACAATTAATTCTAATACTATATAGACTATTTGGGAAAATAGGTGAAGAAGGAGTCTTACCAAATTCTTTTTATGATACAAATATGGTGTTGATACCTAAACCAGGAAGAGTCAAAATAGAGAAAGAAAATTATAGACCAATTTCTCTAATGAATATAGATGCAAAAATTTTAAACAAAATACTAGCAAGTAGATTGCAGCAACTTATCGTAAGAATAATACACTATGACCAGGTAGGATTTATACCAGGAATGCAGGGTTGGTTCAATATTAGGAAAACTATCAGCATCATTGAGCATATCAACAACAAAACCAACAGAAACCACATGATCATCTCAATAGATGCAGAAAAAGCTTTTGATAAAATACAACACCCATTCCTATTAAAAACACTAGAAAGCATAGGTATAAATGGAGTCTTCCTTAAAATAATAAATAGCATTATCTAAAACCTTCAGCAAGCATTATATGTAATGGGGACAGGCTAGAAGCATTTCCAATAAGATCGGGGTGAAACAAGGATGTCCATTATCACCACTGTTATTCAATATTGTACTGGAAACCTTAGCTTTAGCAATAAGAGAAGAAAAAGAAATTGAAGGCATTAGAATAGGCAAAGAAGAAACAAAGCTATCACTCTTTGCAGATGACATGATGATATACTTAGAGAATCCTAGAGAATCAAGTAAAAAACTACTTGAAATAATAAACAACTTTAGCAAAGTTGCAGGCTATAAAATAAACCCACATAAATCATCAGCATTTCTATATATTACCAACAAAGCCCAACAGCAAGAGATAGAAAGAGAAATCCCATTTAAACTTACTGTAGACATTATAAAATATTTAGGAGTCTACCTCCGAAACAAACCCAGGAACTCTATGAACACAATTACAAAACACTTTTCACACAAATAAAATCAGATCTAAATAATTGGAAAAACATCAGTTGCTCATGGGTAGGCCGAGCTAATATAATAAAAATGACAATCCTACCTAAGCTAATTTACTTATTCAGTGCCATACCAATCAAACTACCAAAAATTATTTTATAGAGTTAGAAAAAATAATAAGATTCATTTGGAAAAACAAAAGGTCCAGAATATCAAAGGAACTAATGAAAAGAAATGCAGGGGAAGGTGGCCTAGCAATTCCAGATCTTAAATTGTATTATAAAGCAGCAATCATCAAAACTGCTTGGTACTGGCTAAGAAATAGGGAGGTGGATCAGTGGAATAGGTTAAATATGCAAGACACAGTAGTCAATGACTATAGTAATCTATTATTTGATAAACCCAAAGACCCCAGCTTCTGGGATAAGAACCCACTCTTTGAAAAAAACTGCTGGGAAAACTGGAAAAGAGTATGGCAGAAACTAGGCATAGACCCAAATCTCACACCATATACCAAAATAAAGTCAAAATGGGTTCATGACTTAGATATAAAGGCTGATACTAAGTAAACTGGGAGAACAAGGAATAGTTTACCTATCAGATCTATGGAGAACAGAAGAATTCATGACCAAACAGGAGATAGAGAACATTATGAAAAGCAAAATGGATAATTTTGATTACATTAAATTGAAAAGTTTTTGCACAAACAAAGCCAATGCAACTAAGATTAGAAGGAAGGTAGAAAATTGGGAAAGAATTTTTACAACCAGTCTCTCTGATAAAGGCCTCATTTCTAAAATATATAGAGAATTAAGACAAATTTATAAGAACACAAGCCATTCCCCAATTGATAAATGGTCAAAGGATATGAACAGACAGTTCTCAGATGAAGAAATTAAAGCCATCTATAGTCATATGAAAAAATGCTCTAAATCATTATTGATTAGAGAAATGCAAATCAAAACAACTCTGAGGTACCACATCACACCTATCAGATTGGCCAACGTGACAAAACAGGAAAATGATAAATGTTGGAGAGATGTGGGAAAATTGGAACACTAATACATTGTTGGTGGAGTTGTGAAATGATCCAACCATTTTGGAGAACAATTTGGAACTATGCCCAAAGGGCTACAAAAATGTGCATACCCTTTGATCCAGCAATAGCACTTCTAGGGCTATATCCCAAAGAGATCAAACAAATGGGAAAAGGACCCACATGTATAAAAATATTCATAGCAGCTCTTTGTGTGGTGGCAAAGAATTGGAAGTTGAGAGGATGCCCATCAATTGGGGAATGGCTGAGCAAGTTGTGGTATATGAATGTAATGGAATACTATTGTGCTATAAGAAATGATGAACAGGCTGACTTCAGAAAAACCTGGAAAGACTTACATGGTCTGATGCTGAGTGAAGTGAGCAGAACCAAGAGGACTTTGTACACAATAACAGCCACATTATGTGACAACTAATATTGTTAAACTGAACCCTTCTCAGCAATACAAGGATATAAGACATCTCCAGAGGCCTCGGGATGGAAAATGCTGTCCACATCCAAAGAAAGAACTATGGAAGTTGAATCGCTATCACTTATTTTTACCTTCTGTTGAGTTTTGTTTCATCTTTCTGATGGTTCCTCCTATTGGTTTTAATATTTACTTACAACTTCACTAATGTGAAAATATGTTTAATGGGTATGTAAATGTAAAAATATCAGATTGTGTGCCATCTTGGGGAGGGTGGTGGGGAGGAAGGGGGAGAAATATTTTCAACTCAAAAGCATATGGAAGTGATTGTTGATAAATCAAAATAAATTAATTTAAAAAAAAAGAATGTTAGCCAAAATGGGGAGTAGAGATATAGAACAATAGCTAGCTAGGAGGAATGGATCCATGAGGATTGTTTGAGTATAGGAGAGACATGGGCATGTGTGTAGGTATAGGGAAGCATCAAGTAGACAGGGAGTGATTGAAGATGAGTAAAGGTAGGGATGATAGAGGGGACAACCTGCTAGAGAAGTTGCGTAGAATGGGGTCATTTATGAATGGAGAGGGGCTAGTCTTGGCAAGAAGAAAGGCCACTCTTTTATGTGAGACAAGAATGAAAGAGGAGACAGTGGCAGAAGATATATATGAGCAATATGACATGAGGAATAGGGGAAAAGAGGGAGCTCTCTGTGAATGGCCTCACTCATTTTTTTGCAGTGAAATATAGGGAAGGTTCTCAGCTGAGAGGTGGGATAGGAAGGATGAAAAGGTTTGGAAGAGCTGGTTAATGGGTTTAGTGAATTGACTAAGGAGGTGTAAACTGATTGCTTTGTCAACAATGAAGGCCCAGTTGAGATATGAAATATAAACTTGTAGTGGACCCAATCAGTATAGTTTCATGATTTTTCTCCAGTTTGTTCAGCAGCACATGAGCAGGAGCAAAGGGAACAGATGGTGGGAATAATCCAGTACTGAAGTCTGGAAAGGCAAGATCTTCAGAAAGGGGACAAGGGACTCGAGAGAAGACAACAGTGTAGAGTTGGACTGGTTCATCAAGGAGCCAAGATAAGGAAGGAAAAAGACTGTTAACTAGTGTAAGAGTGATGGTCTGGGAAAGAGCTGAGGGGTGGAGGGATTGGAGTTTGCAGGGAAGACAAATGACAAAGTTGGGAGTTATAAAGCACAGGGAGAGATGGAATGATGGTAGAATAGTGGGATTACGATCAGATAAAGGAATTTTAGAGTTCATGAACATTGATGTAAAAAGGTTATGGATAATCTGTGTGGCTGAGGTGGGGTGGAAGATTAGGTCATGGGAAATTAATAAATTAAGGAATTGGGAGGCTAGAGGGTCTGAGAGAATATTCAATCCCTGTAGTATGAGGGCAGGAGTTGGAGAAAAAAGAAAGAAAGAAAGAAAGAAAGAAAGAAAGAAAGAAAGAAAGAAAGAAAGAAAGAAAGAAAGAAAGAAAGAAAGAAAGAAAGAAAGAAAGAAAGAAAGAAAGAAAGAAAGAAGAAAGAAAGATGGAAAGAAGGAAGGAAGGAAGGAAGGAAGGAAGGAAGGAAGAAAGAAGAAAGAAGAAGAAAGAAAGAAAGAAAGAAAGAAAGAAAGAAAGAAAGAAAGAAAGAAAGAAAGAAAGAAAGAAGAAAGAAAGAAAGAAAGAAAGAAAGAAAGAAAGAAGAAAGAAAGAAAGAAAGAAGAAGAAAGAAAGAAGGGAAGGGAGGAAGGGAGGGAAGGAGAGAGAGGAGAGAGAGAGAGAGAGAGAGAGAGAGAGAGAGAGAGAGAGGAGGAAGGAAGAAGAAAGAAAGAAGAAGAAAGAAAGAAGAAGAAAGAAAGAAAGAAAGAAAGAAAGAAAGAAAGAAAGAAAGAAAGAAGGGAAGGGAGGAAGGGAGGGAAGGAGAGAGAGAGAGAGAGAGAGAGAGAGAGAGAGAGAGAGAGAGAGGAAGGAAGGAGGAAGAAAAGAAAGAAAGAAAGAAAGAAAGAAAGAAAGAAAGAAAGATAGAAGGAAGGAAGGAAGGAAGAAAGAAAGAAAGAAAGAAAGAAAGAAAGAAAGAAAGAGAAAGAAAGAAAGAAAGAAAGAAAGAAAGAGGGGGGGGGATAGTGTACTGGTGATCTGTAGATTAAAATTACCAAAATCTTGATTGGGTGATAAATGTGGATTGAATGAACCTCAAAGGAGAGGTTATTGAGTGATGGTGGTAGAGGAAGAGCCAGGAAGTGGCAATGGGGAGGGGGAGGAGGGGAGAGAATAATAGTAATAGCTAACATTTATATGGCACTTGTTGTGCTACATAAATATCAGGCACTATGCCACATGCCTATATACCTGGGAGGTAGGTGCTATTATTATTCCCATTTTACAGATGAGGAAACTGAGGCAAACAGAGGTTAAGTGACTTGCCAAGGGTTACAAAGCTAAGAAGTATCTGAAGTCAGATTTGAAATCAGATCTTTCTGACTCTAGGCCCAACACTCTATCCATTGCACTGCCTAACCATTTATATAGCACCTATGATGAGCTAAACACGGTGCTATATGCTTTACAGATATCTCATTTGATCTAGTGGGAAGCAGGGAGTGTTCCAACACCCCCACCTAAATCAGTGAATAGGGAGAATGAGTAAAAGTACAACCGGGTGCGGGGAAAGGGTAGCCAGAAAAGCTGAGTCCTTAAGAGACAGCCAGCTCTCATTGAGTGAAAGAAGTTGGAGGAAGTTAGAAAAGAAAAGGCTCAGGATGAAATCTACTTTGTTATCTACGGAGCAGGCATTCCAGAGAGCACAGTGGAAAGGTGTGGTAGCTATAAAGTGGGAGGTCAGAAGGGTTGGGTTGAGAGGGATGGGAATGAAGGAGTTGTCAGTTAGGGATGGAGAACAAGACTGGAGCAATGGTAACCAGGTAAACTAGGATGATGTGGTTATGATGGAGTAGCAGATGAGTTCAGGTAGGTTATCACTATCCACAGGGGTTTTGGCATGGGGAGGAAATATCCCAAGACGTATGTTCAGCTCCAGGGTGTCTGGAGCGTGATGGTGATAGTCTGGTTTTAAGTATGTGTAGTCTGGCTATAATAGCCAAGATCATTTAAGAGGTATATATATATATATATGTAAAGGGGATGAGTACTTGGGCAAAAAACAAAGTAGGTGAATCCCAAGTTGTAGAGTGAAATCAAGAAAAGGAAACTAAACAATGACTAGCAAGTAACCTTTCTACACAAAAGAATGGTACAATTAAGGAATTTTATTCTCAGGGAGGTGGAAGATTTGACATTTTGGAGGAGATTTAAAGTCAAATTGAACAAAATAGTAGAAAAAGCATCTTGCAAACCTAGACAGATGTGAGTTGCTCTTCTTCATCATCATCATCATCATCATCATCATCATCATCATTTCTGAATAACAATCTCTCTCACCATGATCCTTAACAGACAGATGATAGGGGTGTGTGTGTGTGTGTGTGTGTGTGTGTGTGTGTGTGTGTGTGTTTTCCTATCTTCAACCACCATGTGGCCAAGAAACAAACAAAAAGCTGTTATTCTCTAAATTTAAAATGATGATGTTTGATCATAAAGGGCCAAATCTCCCCAAGGGAAAACCATATGGACACTATTTGTTTTTCAAATGGTAACAAATGGTATTTTTAGTCATTAAAATGATTGACTAAATAGTAAATAGTTTGGGTACTAATTACGGGGGACTTGATATTTAGAGAGGAAAACTAGGTCTTGGTAAATATCAAATTCTGTCCTTTTCTTGCTTGTGCCAGGGTTCTAAAAATATCAGCACGCTGAGGACTGGTTGGCTTATGGGATTAGTAACAGGCCAGAGAGCCTTCTACCAGACAGGCTTCCAGCTGGAAGGCAGCCCAGGGTAGGGTCAACAGAAAAGAAAGCCCCATCTGATGTCCATTCACTTGCTTTTGTCAAATGAGCGAGTCTGAATCCGAATAGCCCAATTTCAGCTTTGACACCCCTCTCAACATTAACAGCATTCTGGATTCAATGACAGGAAAGGATGGTGTCATGGAAAGAAAATAGGGCCCAGATTCAAATCCCAGCACTACCACCAACTATGTCAACCTTGAATGTCAGAGGATCATAGAACATTAAAGCTGGAAGACAGCATCTAAACCATCCAAGAAAGCCACTAAATTCATCATACCCTTTGACCTGGCAACACCAGTAGGCATGTATACCAAGGAAGATCTAAGACATGGAGAAAAGTCATTATAGCTAGCAAACACTAAAAATCAAATCAATTTATTTTTCACATTCTGACTTAAGAAAGTGATGCTGAAAGTTTTAATAGTGCAGACTGAATTTAAAACAGTGTGGTTCTGTGTACATTCCCCAGGTCACTCCCGGCTTATTGTTAAACGTCTTATTGGCATACCCTTGCTTATGCCTCTCATTGGAGAGGTGGTAGACTATAAACATAGAATGAGGCACACAATCTCAAACATAGTCAATGCTTTCATTTATTTTGCTCTATTGTATTTCTTTGTTTCATGGAAGGGCTTCGTTGGAGAGGAGGGAAGAAGGAAGTCATTTAAAAAAGTGATATAACATCAATAATTTGTTTTAAAGGAAGTCATTTAAGCCAAAGCCAAACTAAAAGATGGATCCTTTCTATAATGTTCCTGAAAAGGAAAAGTGGTAATCTAGTCTCTGCTTGAAGAATTCTAGTGATAGGGAATTCACTACCTTTCCATAGTTGCAAATTCCAACACTCTTTGGGACTCAGCTCAGAGATGGGGAAATTATAATGTTTGTTTGTACTACCCACTTCCAAATAAAATGATTTATGTGAAAGTAGTTGTTAGATTCCAAAGCTTTACCCAGGTATAAGCTATTAAAAAAATTCCAAGTTCTACCATAGGAACATGCAAGGATAGGCATGTGATAATAATACCTCATCTTGATATGATGCTTTAATATTTGTGTAGATTTTGCATACATTACCTCATTATATCCTCCCAACAACCCTGTGAGTTAGTTGCTATTATTTTCATTGTACAGATGAAGCAATCAAGGCTCAGAGGTGAATGACTAGCCTAGGCTCATCTAAGTGTCTGAGGCAGGATTCAATTCCAGGTCCCATTCTCCAGTAAACCACTGAATTATAACCAAGCTGCAACAGAATGTCAAGTGTGCAGCCTGAGCCCATCTGGATCTTTGGCTTATTCAGACAGTTTTTGGCGGGGATCAGATATGGCAACAAAAATAGAATCAGCCAACTGAGGCAAGAGGCCCAAACTAAAACACTGGAAATAAATTGTACCCTGTTGTATGGTACAATACACTTTGCAACTGAATTGCTTTTTGTTTTGTTTTTTAAAATAAATTTTCATCTTTTGTTTTAATGTCACTTAACTTTGTTGGTGCATTCCTCCCACCTACCCCCTCTTCCAGAGAGCTGTTTCACATAACAAAATATTACAAAGAATAGTATTTAAAAAGAAGGAAAAGAGGAGAAAAAAAACAATGAGAAAAAAGATGAGTGCATCAATAAAATCTTAAAATAAAGCCCATATTCCAGATCTGAGGACCTGTGGATTCAGCACATTTTCTTATCTCATTAGATCCTCACATATCGCAGATCAGAGCATGACTTATCATATTCTTCCCATTTTATAAATGAGGTCTGGGAAGAGTCATTGAGGAGCTATTTAGTAGCAGAGCTAAAATTATAACCTAGCATTGGTATAGTGGTCAGGTTGAGTTACGTACTAAGCCAGTACTAAGTCCATGAAAACAGGGTTTGGGTCCTGACTGCTACTCACCATGACAAATGACTTTCTATCTCTAGGCCTCTGTTTCCCTCGTCATAAAATGAGATGGCCTCCAAGCTCACTCCCAGCTCCGACATTCTGGATTTTGAATGCATCTAACAGACAAAGCCACATTTCACCAGTGGGACCATCTATGGGTTCTTTGAGCCCCTTCATGCCCTCTCTGGGGGATCGAGGCCTCTTTGGCAGTGTTCCTCGCAGGGACATCTCTCCTTGCCAGTCCAACCCTGGCTGCTCTTTGAAGAGCGTCCAAACATTTAGCATTTGAGTTTAGTTTGGATGTTCTACAAACAGCAGCTATGGCCACCGAACAAAGGACAGCGTTCACAGTGTGCGCAGTGGGGAGAGAGGTTGGGCATGCATCAGTCTTTCCAGTCACACCTGCTTCCATGGATACCAAAGCTGCTAGCTAGGATCGTCAACTTTGAATAAGAACAGCAATAATATATTCCGGATGCTTCCCTACCCCTTTTATAATGTCAGTTGCCCTGCTTTAAAAACTTAATAACAATATTGTATTATTTTTTAAAAAGATATGTGAGAGAAACAGGTTGGCAAACTGGGTAAAGGGCTAGTCTTGGAGTGAGGAAGACCCGAGTTCAAATCCGGCTTCTGATACGCTAGCTATGTGAACATAGGCAAGTATTTAGCCTAAATAACTTGCCTCTGACCTTGGCAACTCGAGGATTATAAGCTTTGGATGAGTTTTGATTCTGTGTCAGTGGAGGGAATTTCTGCATTAGAAGTTATTTTAGAAGTTCTACAAAACTAACAGGCGATAGAGAAGTGCGTGGTGGATATTGGCAAGTTATATGTAGCATATTACCAATAAAGAGATGTGCAAGAAATGACATAAAAAGATATTCAATCTAAGGAACATAAAAAAAAACCCTACTCTGTTCTAGGCACTGTGCTAGCTACCAGAGATATGAAATGGAAAAAAAAAAGGCCCTACCCTCAGGGAGCTTATATTCAATTAAAAGAAAAAACATGAACATAGAAAATCAGATTCAAATATATGTATATATATATATATATATATATATATATATATATATATACACACACATATATATATACATACACATGTATATATATACATATATGTATGCATACACCTATGCATATGTATACCCAGGTGCATATATGTATACATGCACATACATGTTTATAGTAATTTCTAGGAGAAGGACACAATTGGGAAGATGAAGAAAAGCCTTCTGTAGGAGATAGCAATTGAGGAGAGTTTTGAAGAAAGTTAGGGATCCCAAAAGGCAGAAGGGGGAAGGGAATCCATTTCAGGTGAGAAGGACAAGTGGGGCCATCTAATACAAGAGATGGCTTGGTACGTAGACAGGACAGCAAATAGGTCAGTTTGGATAGAACCCACTGTGCATGAAGGAGACTGATGAGCAGTAAGGAAAAGTTGGCTTGAGCCGGAGCAGGAAGGACTTTCCAGGTCAAACAGAGGAGTCTGCCTCGTGTCCCAGATCTAAGGGGGAGTCACGGGAGTTTCCTGAGTAGATCTGTATATGACACGGTCAGACTATTGCTTTAGAAAAATCAATTTGGCAGCAGTGAGGATGAAGGATCAGTGAGGAGAAGCCTGGAGGCAGGTAGGCTAGTTAGGAGGCCATTGCGGTAGTCCAGTTGAAGGTGATGAGGGCTTGAACTTGGGTAGTGATTATGTGAGGACAGAGAAAGAGAGAGATGCAAGATATTTTGTGGAAGTAGAATCCATGAAATTTGGCATTGTATTGAGATTCTAGGGGTGAATGAGAGTTGAGGATAACCCTGAGGCATCAAACCTGGGTGTCCAGAAGGATGTCGGGGCCCTTAACAGATAAAAAGAAGTTAGGAGAGGCAGGTAGGTGGTGTGGTGGATAGAGCACTGGTCCTGTAGGCAAGAGGATCTGAGTTGAAATCTGGCTTCAGACACTTGACACTAGCTGTGTGACCCTGGGCAAGTCACTTAACCCTGATTGCCTGACCCCCCCCCCAAAAAAAAAGAGGAAATGGAAAGTGTTGGAGGGAGGGAAGAAAATGAGATCTGTTTTCAACGTGTTGAGTTTGAAATGTCTGTGGTTCATTAAGTTGGAAAGGGCCATTTGGTGATCAAGTGATCCTGGATTTTCAGTGGTTATGACAGTGATCTCCAAGCTCTATGAGGCCTTACCAAGCTGGAAGGCCTTTGACTTAGGACGTGGAGATGGACTATGTAGGAGCCATCCAAGGAGCAGGCTAGCTAATTTAATTGATGCTACTTCCAGATGGTCTGCAGAGTGATAATATTTTCAGCCCCCTGTAACTTACACCCAGGAGTGGTTGTGGACTATGCAGGACAACCCCAATGACAACATCTCAGATCCTTGAAGCACTGAGGTCCGTATCTTATCTAGCCAATAAGATGGCAATCTTGAAGGCAGTGAATGTACCTTACAAATCTCCAGCATCTAGCTTCATGTCTTGCAACAGAGTGAAAACACATACTTGGGAAATGTTCTCTACTCTGGGACCCCACTTCCTGAAAGCCAGGTATTACACTTCACCTAGTTAGGTAACAATTCCCCTAGGATCTTAAGAAGGTTAGATGTTTAGTCTCTGTCATTGTTTCAAGCCCCAAATGACAGTATTCTCTCAATTTTATGAATCCTCTCCACCCTAGTTCCATCTTAACAGAGTAACTTTTACAAAGGAATATTCAAAGGTATAGCAAGAAGAAATGTAAAACACCCTCAGAAATACCTGGGGGGGAAGCACATAATCTCCACCATACTTCTTTGGTCTCTGGGGAGGGGGATTAAATTCACAGCTTAACTTGGCTCCTCTATAACACAATCACTTCAAGTTCTAAGCCCGAAGCTTCCATGAGCTCATATCCTAGAACCCTGACTTCTCAGGGCTTCCCTATTAGGCTGGCAAAAACATGTGACTTGGAATCCTGAAGACAAGCTTATTGTGGCTTGAGCTCTCAGGTCCAGCAACTCCAGTGACTTATACCTAGAACTGAAAAGGACAAAGGAAACAGACCAAAAACCTGAAGCCTAATTCTTAGGGCTCTGGGAGTTAAGAGGGAGTTAATGGACCTTTCCCCCCACAATTCAGCTTAGCACTTCAAGTTAGATCCTCAGCCCCAGGATCCCACTAGAAAGAGAAATAAAGACTATCCCAATATGGTAGTTTCAGAGATGCAGCCTGTTCCCATGAATAGTGGCTGCTCCCCTTCATATGGTGGGAGAATACTCAATGTCTTCTTCAGAAGCACAGTCCTGCCTGTCTCCAACATGGGTGTTTCCATCTTAGGAGATCTGGGCATATACAAAGCCTGGTTACACTGATATATATAACACTTTCTTGTCTATAAAACACTGTCCTCATAACAACCATGTGAGGTAGATGGGACATAGATCATTAACTTCAATTTATAGGTGAAGAGAGCAGCTAGGTGGCATAATGGATAGAGTACTGGGCTTAGAGTTAAGAAGACTCATCTTTCTGAGTTCAAATCCAGCCTCAGATACCTACTAGCTGTATGATCCTGGCCAAATCCCTTAGCTCTGTTTGCCTCAGTATCTTCATCTGTAAAATGAGCTGGAGAAGGAAATAGCAAACCACTCTAGTATCTTTGCCAAAAAAACCCAAATGAGGTCATGAAGAGTTGGACACGACTGAAACAACTGAACAACAACATGGGTGAAGAAATTAAGGATTGTTGAAGCAGAGCACCTTGCCATATTCACAGAGATAGGAGGTGTCTAAGCCAGGATATATAACCCAGCTCCACTGAGGTCAAATACAGAGCTTTTCCTACTAGACAGTATTTTCTTGCAGCACAATTGAGTACTAGTGGATATCCAATAAATGTTTGCTGAATCAATGACTGACATCATCCCAGACCAAAGACCATTCTTGGTCTTTCCACTAAAAAAACAAAAACAAACAGATGAAACTATTGTAATCATATCTTCTCAGTGATTTACATTTACATTTGAGGCCTCCAAAGGGAAACTGAAAATTTAGACCAACACGTGCCATTCTAGGGACTGCTAGTCTCCTAGCAATGCCAGCGATGCTCTCCCTGTCTTCTGTCAAGGACTCTACTCACGGTTCCCTGATTTGAAATCTTTAAGATGCAAAATGAAAGACTCTTCCCATGGCTTCTCACCCTGCAAAGTCCTCATTTCTACATCCCACCCTCCCAAGCCTTATTCTGTATATAGCTTGTTTGTAATTATTGATTGATTAATAGTCTCTCCTATGGGATTGTAAGCTTCTTGAGGGAAGGGACTGTCTTTTGCCTCTTTTTGTGTCTCCAGAGTGCCCGGAACATAGTAGGTACTTAATAAATGTTGATTGATTGATTGAGGACAGTCTCAAACTGTTTTCTGACTCTTCTTTCTCTTCTATAAGGGTGCTTTGGTTTCTCTTAGGAAATTCAGAGCTAGAAGGGACCTTAGAGAGTATCTTAACCAACCCCTTCATTCTATCAGCTATCATTCCCTACCCCTTTCTCTCCTATCTAAATCCTTCTTTTTGTCAGACCAATCACTACAAAATCCTTTATTTGCCTCACTATGCTGGTCACTCGCTCCTGTCCATGGCCCAGCTTTTCCATGTCCCTTCTTAATTTTCAGTGCCCAGACCTGAACACTGTACTTTAGAGGGGTTAAGACCATGGCAGGGGACACTAGGGTTACCATCTCTCGTCATTTACACCAGCTTTCTATTACTGTCCCACAAGTCTGCAACATGGCAGAGCCCAGGACTATCTGCCCTGAGCATCCCCTAGGCTTAACACTTCCCCAACTACTCGTACCCTTTCACTTAGTGATTGATTGAGGCTATTGGGTACTCAGGAGAACTCTCCATCATCACCATGGTCACCACAAGGGCTGAGAAAAAAAAAAGAAGTTACGTTTTGGGGGAATTATGGGGAAGTTTCTACTGTACCTAGTGGGAAGGAACAAAGCCCAAATCAAGTTCTTGAAGATTTTGCCATTCTCTGTATTTCATTCCTTTGCCACTGACCAGAAAGCCACTAATGAGCAGTTGGGGATAAGAGGAATAAAAATATCTGCTTGGAGCCACATCCTTATTTCTTAGAGATGTCGACACCTGCTTCGAGTTCATCCATTGAAGCCTTGATTTACTGAAATGCACTGGGAGTGGGGTGTTCTGGTTAGTTTGTTTCATTAACCAAACATCACAACCCTTTGCTTTGATCTCTGTTACTGAAAAGACTTCCAGCACCTCTGAGTGTATTCTCCTACCCGAGAGGATAGAGATCCCAATGGGATTACTTTTCATAGAATCACAGAATTTGAAAGTTGGAAGGGATTTCAACAGTTGTCTAGTCCGACCCATACATGAGAGAAATCCCCACTATCACATATATGATAAGTGCTTGTTTAGGCTAGACTCTAGCCTCTGCTTGAAGACCTCCAAGGATGGGGAACCCACTACCCTTCTAGGCAGCTCATTCCACTTATAGGCAGCTCTAATAATTAGGAAATTTTTCCTGATGTGAATTCTAAATCTTTGCAACTCCCACCAACTCCTACTTCTGTCCTCTAGGGGAGGGCCATCTCCAGTAGTCCTGATCTATATCTGGCCATTGGACCCAGACGGCTCCAGAGGAGAAAGTGAGGCTGGTGACTTTGCACTTCCTTTCCTCATTTAGATCCAATTCACTTGCGTGTCATGACATCACCTTCCTGATGTCATGGTCCTCTTCCAGAACACAGGACAAACAGCAACCTCTGTGAGTAGTAGGAGCAGCCCCACTGGGGACCCAAGTGAGACTAACCAGGTGGGCAGAACAGTTCTTTCCTTCCTTCCTTCCTTCCTTCCTTCCTTCCTTCCTTCCTTCCTTCCTTCCTTCCTTCCTTCCTTTCTTCCCTGGGGGTGTTCTGCCCACAGGAATATAAATTTTGATTGCTGAAACCTCTCAAGATATCTTGAGTTTTACTGACTAGATTTCTTTCTTAAGGACAGTGCCTTAAACCCAAACTACTCTGACTCTTATTGGTTGGCCAACAATAGGTCCCAGGTCAAGCCGCACTTGGTCATTGTTTGGGCCCTGATTGGCTCAGAGTGAGTGTAAATAACAATTGTTTCTGTTTTGGCCAGAAACCCTCCCAGATTGATTTTTTTTATGACTAGGTAAAGATGCCATTCTTTGCCTCCTTTCTTATCTAGCCTTAATCACTAAATGGGCATTGCCTCAGTCAAATTGAAACCTGTTAAGGACCTTACTTTAAAAGGCCAAGGTCTCCCACTGCATCCAGGGCTATCTCCAGTCCTCCTGATCTATATGTGGCCACTGGACACACATGGCTCTGGAGGAGAGAGTGAGGCTGGTGACTTTGCACAGTCCTGCCTCACTTCGATCCAATTCACTTGCATGTCATGTCATCATCTCCCTGATGTCTTGGTTCTCTTCAAGAACAAACAACAGCAACAACAATTCTCCAGAGCCAAATGGAAGAAAATTGGCCCTCCTCCACATGACATCACTTTAAATACTTAGCAACAGATACAGATATCACATCCCCTCTGAGGCTTCTCTTCTTCAGGCTATACATGCTTCCTGAGAATCTTGCAAACTATTCCTGTCTCCCCCTTCCTAAAGGACCACCAGCACCAGACCATGCTTCATCTCATCCCACCATCCACCAGGGCTTAGCCATGTGCCCTGTTCTCACTCCCTAGTTTTCATCACTTGCTAAGAGAATAATAATAAAATTAGTTTTACTGTTACTATTAGAAAAGGCATGACAATCTGTTCTTCCATGGCTCTACTTAAAATCCCTGGGATTTTCTAGATCAAGGGTTCTTAATCTGGGGCCCATGATTTTTTTTTTCCCATTTCATTTAATTAATTTTTTTTGGTTACATTTTAAGTTCTGAACTGTCTCCCTCCCTTCCCACTCCATAGTAGAGAACACCACCATTTCACTCACTCACACACACACATACACACACAGAGTGTGTGTATGTGTGTGTGTGTGTGTGTGTGTGTGTGTGTATATATATATATATACATACATATATATACATATATGTATATATATACATATATATACATATATATACATATATATACATACATATATATGTAACCCTACTATGCATGTTTCTATTTATCAGTTCTTTCTCTGGAGGTAGATAGCATCTTCCTTCATATGTCCTTTGTAGTTGATTTGAATGTTTGTAATACTCAGCTCAGTTGTTCACAGTTCCATGAATTTGCTTTTTTAAAAAAATATATTGATAATCGTATTTCAACATTGGCTGATGATTTTCTTTTAAATCTTATGCATTTTGTTTTCTGCATTTAAAGGCATTATTTTGAGTTGAAGTTTATAGATTACATCAAATTGTCGAAGGGTTCCATGACACAGAAAAAGTAAGACTCTCTGGACTAAACCAAAGGTCCCCTTCTTTGGCTATCATTCTATGATATGTAGAAGAATGCAAGCCTCTTGAGGGCAAGAACTGTCTAATTTTTGTATTTGTATTCTCAGCACCCAGCATGATGCCCAGGGATTTTAAGTAGAGCCATGGAAGAGCAGATTGTCATGCCTTTTCTAATAGTAACAGTAAAACTAATTTTATTATTATTCTCTTAGCAAGTGATGAAAACTAGGGAGAGAGAACAGGGCACATGGCTAAGTCCTGGTGGATGGCTGGATGAGATGATTGATTGAAGTTCTATAGAGACTTAGAGTGATCATTCTGAATATCCATGACTACTGTCCAACACCGTATTTCCTAGAATTCCAAATCATAAGATCATAGGTTTAGGGCTTAGAAAAGAGACTATGGAAGTTATTTCATTCAGTCCACCCCAATGTACAGATAAAGAAGTTGAGACCTAAAGAGTTGAGGTGACTTGTCCAAGACTACATGGCTAACTAGTGGCAGAGCTTGGAAGGGACCCCAGGTCTGTCTTACTCCTACTCCAGCGGTCCTCTTACCATACCACTCTGAGTATAGCTGTAGAAAGCTGGGGCAACAAGGTGGCTCAGTGGATAGAGTGCCAGGCCTGGAGTCAGGATAGATCTGAGTTCAAAACCAGTCTCAGATATTTACTGGCAGTGTGACCCTGGGCAAGTCACTTAACCTTGTTTGCCTCAGTTTTCTCATCTGTAAAATAAACTGGAGAAGGAAATGGTAAACCACTTCTGTATCTTTGCCAAGAAAACCCTAAACAGGGTCACAAAGAGTCAGACATGACTGAACAACAACAAAACATTTTACAAGTGCCTCGTTTATTCCTCACAAATACTCTGAGATATGGGATGAATGGGTGTTGTGAGAGAGGCAGGCATGGATGTTATGGAAAGAATACTGCATTTAGTATTAGCCACTTAGTACCCGCATAACCTTTGACAATCTCTTTACCTCTCTGTACCTCAGTTTCCTCATGTTTAAAATAAGAGAGTTGGCCTAGATGGCCCTTAAATTTATGATCTTATATTTCTTGCTTTAAAGGTAAGGAAACTGAGGCCTGAAGAGAGAAAGTGACTTGTCTTAGGCTCTCACAGTGTCAGGACTAGAACTTAGATCTACCTGCCACTCCAGTGTCCCTTCTGATGACCTACACTATCACTTTAAGAACTTCATTCCCCCAGAGAATGGGAATGCCACAGGAGGGCTAGTGTCACTCCTCCTCTGAAATCCCCAATGAAGTCCATCCCTTCCCTACTTTGCCCTTGCCCAGCTCTTCAGATGGAGTCCAGCCTACTCAGGCCCTGGACACCACCCTAGAGAAACACTCACCCAATGACCCCATCCCCAAAGTTTGCCTTCTATCAGCAACTGAAAGAGAGCTGTTAAACCTCAAGCATTTAAATAGGACCCGAATTCCTGAAATGTCCATTTGACTGACACCCTCTTCCCGACTTCTTTCTTTCCTCCCTCCCTCACTTCCTCCTGAACTGAGGTGCTTTAATGATATCCCTAGTTTGAGGAAGGGGGAAGGGAACTGTGTTTTATTTATTTGTTTTTTCTTTGTTTATTTTCACGTTAGCCCCAAATTGGAGCAGGCCAGGAGTGGGTGGGGAGAGAGAAGGAAGCTGTGAAATCCAGCTGATAGAGGATGTCATTTTTTACCCCCCTCCTTGGGCCCTTTCTGCTCACTCCATCTGGTAGGAAAGCTCTTAAAAGCCGGCAGCCCTGCCAAGCCGGATAGGGAGCCGTTGCCAACAGCACAGCCTCTCCGGCAGACACAGGACAATAGTCTTTTCAAGCCACAAAATGTGGCTCAGTACTGTACTTTCTCATGGATGCTAGGGATTCTTTCCAGACATTCTTCTCTCCCATCCACCTCCATCTCTCTATCCCTTCCTCTTTGCCTTCTCTATTGTTTTCTCTCCTTTCTCCCTCTCCCCCTGCCCTCTTCCTTTCCCTCTTCTCCATCTCTCTCCCTCCTTCTCGCTCCTCTCCCTCTGTCTGTCTCTTCTCCAAACCAGGGACTTCTTTGCCTTTTACAAGGGAGTACCCTGTGCTGAAGGGGTGCTTTAGGCTTATTCAAGCTGTTTGGAAGAAAACAGTGACTTAAAAAATTTAGAGGTAAGGACGAAATGAATGCTGAATTGGCCCTTGGTGAAACTGGGCAGCAGGTGCATTAATTACCCTTGATTGCATGTTGGTTTATTACTCGGTCACTTATGCCTTATGATCTGCATTAACATCTGCGTTCGGAAGACATCTTTGGTGTTTCTCTAAGCAAGATGAATATTGACCAGATGGTGACTTCACGAGGACATAATTCACAGAGCATTTTTTCCTACCCCCGCACAGATCCCTGTAAAGGAATCCTGAATGTCAATGCCGAACAAAGAACAACAAGGAAAATACAAAACCCCCAAAAGACTGGGCAGTAAGTTGAAGATTGATGACCTTCTTGGTAATGCCTGACAGAAGACCAAATGGCAGGCAGGTCCCAGGCTCCAGAACACAGATCTTGCCAACTCAATCCCCTGTCTTTTCGGAGGAAGCTAATGTCATTTGTACATCCATTTTGCATGGCAGGGAGAAGGCTAGTAGGCTATGTATCCATGAAATGTAACTGACCACATAGAAAACTGGTTCACTCTCTGTCTCTCTCTTTGTTTCTCTCTCTATGCTCTCTTTGTCTCTCTGTCTCTCTCTTGCTCTGTCTCTCCTGTCTCTGATTCTCTCTGTGTTCTCTCTGTCTCTCTCTGTCTCTGTCTCTCTCTCTCCTTGTCTCTGTCTCTCTGTCTCTGTCTCTTTCTCTCTTTGTCCCTCCTGTCTCTGTCTCTGTCTCTCTGTCTGTCTGTCTGTCTCTCTCTCTCGCTATATATATATATATATATATATATATATATATATATATTTACATTAACTTTGTATAGTGGTGGTCCTTGCTAACACCTATCTGATAACTATAATTTGATTGTGATGAAAAGGAAAGAAACCCCATTGCTTCAATAGTGCATCTTAGCATAAGTGCTCTGTGTATTGGATGCTGGAGACAAATTCAGTACAACAGTATAAATTCTGTATCTTTAAATTCTTGGATAAAAGTCCTATGTAAACCCACAGTGGCAAGCATCTGGTATCAATAGGATTCAAACTCCCCTTGGCACTTAAAGGCCTCTACAATCTGGCCTCCTGCCCACCTTTCTGGCCTTATTTCACATTAATCCTCTCTCTATCACACCCACTATGTTCCAGGCAAATTGGACTCCTTATTATTTCTGGATGTGGTCTTGGTCTCCTGGGCCTCTTTGCATTTTCACAGGCCGTCCATCCCCCGTGCCCAGAATGCCTTCTCTCTCGTTCTCCTACAATTGAAATCCTCTTCCTTCACAGCTCAGCTTCGATGTGACCCCTTCCTGATTCCTCTGGTCAATCAGCTTCCCTCTGCTTCAAATTTCCTTAGATCCTTAGGTCTGGACCTCTGTTTTGCTCCTATGAAATCCTACTTCATGTCATTTCTACCTGTAAAGGAGATTTCATCTCCCCTCCACCCCCAATTGCATAATAAACTGAAGGCACCAATGAGGTGTTGTTCCCTCTCTGCATCCTCAGCTCCTTACACAGAATAGTGTATGCAGTATGAGTTTAATAAAGATTTGTTGAATTGAATTAAATCATTATTAGGCGTCTTCTACTCCCTCGCTTTGGTTAAATATCAAATGTCTGTTTACTTGAACATTTTCTTCCTCCCTGGGGATTAAAGATCTAATCCAGCCTACAAGGTGTTAAACTGTAGGCATTGGACACCTGCCATTGAAATTATAAGCCTGTCTGGAATTTATGAAATCTCTTCAACCTACACACTTGAATCATCAAAAGCCACAAAATAAGGACGCACAGACAGAAGGTTGCTTTCCTTTGCAATCAGGTTAAAGACAAAAGACAAGTCAAAGAAAAATGTAAACAGCACAATGTGCACATTTATGTTTGCATTTGTCTGAATGTGGGCATAAATACACAGGATGGCACATAATCATGGAAGCCCTTCCCCTAACCCCTCCCTGTGTAACCTGTTGACATCCAGGGTGGCAATGGAGCCAGCTCTTACTGCTTACTGGCTCATGAGAGCTGATTGTTAAATTTTTAGTGGAAGCATTTTACATCTCAGAAATCTGCAAATGCTACAAATCAGGTTTATTTTATTTAATTTATTATTTTGTTGATTGTCTAAACTTAAGAAAGTGATGGAGAAAATGTTAATAATGCAAATTAAACTTAAAAGTGTATCACTCATACATTTTTTGGAGAGTAAAGTGTTAAATATTTACCAGCACACTCGTGAGATTTGCCCATCCTTTAAGATGCAGCTCATATACTACCTCCTCCATGAAGCCTACCTTGATTTTCTCACATGAAAGTGATTTCACCTTCATCTGCTGTCATGGCCTGTTTTGTTCCTCTTTGGCATATATCGTCCCATAGTAGTTTGTATTATATTTGTTACCCGTGGCCTGGCTCCCCACCTTCTAGGCTTGGATAGGCCTTCAATCCTGAAGGCCAAATCATAATTCAAGACCTCATTTTGTTCCCACTCAGAATCCTCTTTGAGAAATTTCAGACTATAGCTTGTGTATAACTCCCCACACATATGGATAAAAGGGTCTGTACTTTCCTGGACATTTTTTTTTGGGGGGGTAGACAATGGGGTTAAGTGACTTGCCCAGGGTCACACAGCTAGTAAGTGTTATGTGTCTGAGGCCAGATTTGAACTCAGGTCCTCCTGAATCCAGGGCCAGTGCTCTATCCACTGGGCCACCCAGCTGCCCCGATTCCTACTTTCCACATAGGTTTTCAAGGTAACAACGCATATCAAGTACACAGGACAACCTTTATTTCATCCACAGAAAATACAGAAAACACATATAGGACTTAATGCAGCCCATAAACGATAACTATAATTCTTCTCCCTCTCTAGTGAGTCCCATAGTCCCTCCAGGGCCCTATCCAGTGCATTAGACTTGGACCATTGCCTGGAGGTTTGAACTTTCCTTGGAAGAGAAATCAAGCTAGGTTGCTAGTAAAAAGCACAAGAAGATGGCTAGCAAAGTTCTCTCTAAAGAGTCATAACGTAGTAGCTCAAGACTTTCTTCTTCTTCTTCTTCTTCTTCTTCTTCTTCTTCTTCTTCTTCTTCTTCTTCTTCTTCTTCTTCTTCTTCTTCTTCGGGGGTCATCAGTTTTATTCAGTCACATGAAGGTTCTTCTTCCCCACCATTATCTGCCAGAAGACATCCCTGTCCTTTGGAACAGGGAATGGGGGTGGGGTAGCAGCAGGCAGGCTCCGGCAACTTCATCTGGAAGCATTATGGGGACTGTGTCTAAGGAGCCTTCAGAGAAGGGGCCCTCAAGACACCATCACTCAGCCTTCTTGATCTCCTTTCCAGGAGGAGAAAAGGTAGAAGCCAAGAAATGGGGGGAGTGCCCTGACAGTGCTTGGGCCTTGGCACAGCTGGCACCATGCCCATACAGGTTAGCAGAAGTGGCCACCAGCTTTTCATAAGACACCATTTTCTGGAGAGATCTCTTCATAGGGGCTGAGCCTGATGCTGCCTTGGGGGCACATATTGTCCGTGGTAAAGGAGGGTACTTGCTCATGGTTTGGTAAGTGTCCCCAGATGGGAAGGTCTTTAGGTGTCCACAGTGTTTCCAGAAGACCTGAGATGCCTCCAGGGCAGCAAGGAAAAAATTGCCAAAGTGAGCCAAGCAAAGCAATGCCATAGCCAGGCACAGAAGATTCAGTAGACAAGGCTTTAGAATTCCCCTCAGACAGTTATATCTGATGATGAAAGAGGCTCTATCTGTAGCTTTTCTTTATATTCTCAGCAAACAGCTTCTGTATTTCACTGGCTGTGATGCTGCCCACTTGGAAGACCAGGATACAGTCAGAATTGGAGCAGGTAAAAAGTCACGAGTACCTTGTTTTTGTGTGTCTGCCACAACAGACACAATTCTCAGTAGAGAGAAGAGCTGGGATTTTCCAGGGAAGGGTAAAAGTCCTTGTTGAGGATGTGGAATGAGAGGAAGAATTGGCATTTTCAACAATGATGACAGCTGGGAGGTGAGAGGTACTTTGGCTGATGGTGATGGGTTGTGATATGGAGCTGTGGGTATTGCTGGGGGCAGGCTTGGCTATTTGGAGAATGGTTGAAGACATACTCTTGGGGTTGACGGTGATTGCTGTTAGGGATTCTGGTGCTTCTGACCATCTGATGGCATGTCTGACTTTCACCACAGGTACAAATAGACACCTTCCATCTTATAGCTTGGTCCTTCTCCTGTACTCTCCCTGGAAGGAAAAAAGGACCTTGGGTTTCTAGAGAAGCGAACTCCTTCCTAAAGGACAGGCACTGACCAAATAATTCATGGAATTAGCAGAAAGAGTACTTTTTGGTCTGTTGCGTTGTATCTCAGCCCCTTGCCACTCCTCTGGCTCTGGGGTCACATGGAAATTTTTCTTCTCTCTAAGAAGCTGGCACAGTGCAGATACTTCCTCTTCTCCCTGTAAAAGCATGGATCCCAGAACACTCAATCTTGAGGGTTGTGAGAAGCAACCTGGAGGCAGACATCATTTAGGAACTCCCTCTTCTCTCACTAGGAAGCAAACACTCATAGAATTTTTACTACTGAGCCATATAGCTCCCTCATGCTTCCCTATCACTGCCTCTCCATGGCTGGGGATAGATCCTCAGTGTGCACAAACTGCAACCTGGAGCTCTCAAAATCTTTCACTGCCTCATCTCTTGGGCAGAGGTGGGGTTAGTCTCGGGGCCCACAGATACCACTTCAGGTCCTGAAGTCAGGTCTCTGATTCATGCTCATCTCTTGCAGCTCTCTGAACTGGACACAAAGATGAAAGCCTGACTTTGCAATCAAGGTTTCCTTTTATAGGCTGAACTCAGGGGACTGACTCCATTTTCCAAGAGCGCAAGCTGAGGAGACATAAGATGTCTGATCCTTGAAGAGGTACAAATGCCCAAGTCCATACTGAGGCTCTAAAGTCTTCCCACCTTGCAACCTCACGCCACTAAAGAAGCAAGTCCTGTAACTGACCTCTTGCGTATTCATTTCCATATACATGACATCTTCTCTGCCGGATTGTAAGATACTTTAGAATAGGAGACCAATCTTCCTAAACTTTGTTTCTCCCACACAGCTTGCCAGGCACAGGTACCTGCACATAGCAGACAGTTAGGAAATGTTCATTGAATGAATGAAATGAAGAAGTCCTGTGGGCCACAGGCGGCTTTATATGTGTTCAATATTAAGTCAATCAATCTTTACAACAACTCCATTTTACAGATGAGGAAACTGAGGCAAAAAGAGGTTAAGTGACTTGCCCAGGATCACACGGCTAGTAAGTGACTGATGTTGGATTTGAACTCTGGTCTTTCTGACTCCAGGCCCAGCTTTCTATCCACTGTGTCATGAGGTTTCTGCCACATATTGTCTATGTATTCTTGGAAGTCACTAAATCTTTCTCTACCTCTAGGTAACTCTCAAAACTGTTAAGCTAGGTGGCGCAGTGGATAGAGCATCACCCCTGGAGTCAGGAGAACCTGAGTTCAAATCTGGCCTCAGACACATAACACTTACTAGCTGTGTGACCCCGGGTAAGTCACTTAAACCCAATTGCCACAAACAAAAAAACCCCAAAAGAACAAAAACCTGTAAGTTGTACAGAAGGTGCTGACCTGCATTAGTGGAGGAAGTTTACTCACCAGGAGTTCCCATAATGATGAAATCATAGGTTCCATTAAAAAAAAATTAAAAAGATGTATACAATGTGGGAAAAGGAGGTGAATTTGTTGTAAAAGTTAAGAGACCACAGGAAGTGTAATTTGGAAATACCGGAATTTTTCAAATAATCTACCATTCCCATAAAAAGCTTTCTGTGTTTCTTTTGGAAGTTTCCCCCTCAAATAAAGGGTCATTTTTTCTTTCCAGAATAGAAATGGTCTTGAGAATCATGGCTTTGGGCTTCTCCTGCTGGAGAGAAGAAGGTCCATTTCCTAAGTCCCACCAAATGAGAAGGGGGGGGCATGGCACTTCCTTTGTTGGAGGCTGGCCAGGGTGAGTCAGCAGCAAACATTATCCAGGATCCTGTGGACTGGGCAGGTCAGCTGGAGGTGGGGGAGGATGTGAAGGAAGAGGGCAGAAAAGCATGTTCCTGAAAGAATAACAAACAGAAAGGGACATCTAGTCGCCCGGCAATACAACATCCTGTTGCTGTGGTGGTTTAAGATGTCAAACAGTAAAACCTGGCTCCAGTCAGACAGGAAGCCTTCCTTCATGAAAGGTATACCTGAGGGAAAGATCAGATGAAGCCTCGGGGGACGGAGGAGCCTTGCAGAGAAGAGCAGAGCCAGTAGCAAATCTCCGCCTCCCACTTCACCTTTTCTTTCCCCTTAACCCTTCTTTCCACTTCTCGGTGAGGCTGAAGGCTGAAGGCCTCCAAACACATTGTGAGGGCTTGGTTTTGTTGGGGGGTTTTTCTTTCTAGCCCTGTGTGTCTTGAAAGTGAAGGATAACAGAGATAGTCATAAAATATTAGAAAAGAGCCTGAGGAAGGGACCCTGGGACCTAGGGGGTGGTGCAGTCTTAGGGAGCAAGACCTGGGCAGGCACGCTAAGGAGATCATGGAACCATTGTAATGGTGATGTACATGGCCAGAGGGTCCTTTCTGGCAAACCAAGTATTGAATAAGTCAGGTCTTTAATGGCAGTTAACTTTAGGTGTCACAATGAGCCTGCAGTTAGAAAGACTTGTCTTCATGAGCTCAAATCCAGCCTCAGATCTGTGTGACCCTAGACAAGTCACTTAACCCTGTTTGCCTAGGTTTCCGCATCTGTAAAATGAGCTGGAAAAAGAAATGGCAAACCACTCCGGTATCTCTGCCAAGAAAACCCCAAATGGGGTCACAAAGAGTCAGAAAGGACTGAATAACAACAACAAAAAACTTTGATAGTGCCAATCAGTTTTAACTTAACCATGACATCTGAAATCCTTCAAAACTATAAAATTCTATGACTCTGTAACACTACCTCTTCAACTTTTCCACAAGTCCCCTTGATCAACTTTCAAGCCCAACCAAACTGGAGTAATCATTTTTCCCGAAAAAATACTGAGCACACCCTTGGCTATCTGCCACACCTCATACTTTCCCCCCTGCCTGGAATGCTCTAACTCACATTCTTTGTTTAGCTCCTCCCCTTCCTTCAAGGTCCTACTCATCTCTCAAAAGCACACATTCTTTAACAGGGTCTAATTTTCTAAGGGTTTCCAAAAATTCCAATATGGGAGGAGAAGTATGAGTTGGAGGAGGGGTGTCTTAAAATTTTTTCTTCCTCAAATTCCTTTTTTAATTCTAATTTTAACTTTAAAATGTTTAATTTTAATTTAATTTTCAAAAATAGGCCCATTTTCCTTTGGGGGATGGTGGTGATAAGGAGAGAACAGATATAATTTGTATCTTACCTTGGCCTTTTCCGTGGAATCCTTTTCTGACTCCCCCCTTTCTTGGGTTCTTCCGTGATAGCCAGCTTGGGCTACCTGGAATTCATCTCCTTATATGTTTGGCCTCTCTTCCAGCTATACTATATATCAAAGAGCAAGCACTCAAGTATTATTTGTCCATTATGATGATGACGAGGACCAAGAGCCCGCTGTTTCTTTGTGAGAGAACTCCCTCTGTAGCTGTCCACCTTGAACATGCTGAGCGCTTATGCCCGGGATGGTAGCACAGGGAGAAAACAGCTGCAAAACCACATTAGGTCGCCCTTGTTATTGCCTGGAGCAGTTCACAAAGCTATGTGATCTGTGACATTACAGGCTCAGTGAGCAGCAGAAGGCCAGGCAGAGGGAGGCCAACCTTAATCTAATCTGTAGAAACCAAAGACTGGGATAAAAAAAAAAAATCTTTGTATTATTCATGGTTCCTCAGGACCCTATCACCCTGACTCTATTTTGAGGAGTGGCCCTGAGGTTGAATTGTGCAGGAAACAAATGGAGAGTTCAAAGTTCAAGGTGACACCCTTCCCTTCTCCCAGTCTGCTCCCCACCCCAATCAGGCTGATGCATGATCAATCAATAAGTGTTTATTAAGTGACCATTACATGCCAGGCACTATGGTAGTCCCTGAGGCTCCTGGAAGATCACTACATTGTCTAGAGCTCGGATTGGTTCATAGTTTATCATATCAAAAGATTTAGAGCTCGGAAGGACTTAGAGGCTGTCTTGGACCATGCCTTCATTATTTATAGAAGAGAAAATGGAGATAGAGAAATTCAGTGACTTTCTCAAAGACATACAGGCGGTAAGTAGCATGACCAGGATTGGAACTCATGTCCTCTTATTCCAAAACCAGAATTTCTTTTTACTGAAACAAGTGGTGACTCAGGCTCAGAGGAATTGGGAAGAAATCTCATTACCCTCTATTCCACAACCCAGTATCTGTGGCACAGAGAATGGGACCAGCAGTCAAGATGATCTGAGTTCAAATTTGACCTCAGACACTCAAGACTCTAGGTGAGTCACTGAACTTCTTTTGTTTTGCCTTAGTTTCCTCATCTATAGAATGGGGATAATAATGGCACCTACCTCTCAGGGTTGGTGTGAGGATAAAATAATATTTGTAAAGTACTTTATAAACCTTAAAATTCCATAGAAATGTTTATTATTCGTATTATTACCTGATCAGAAATCATGTGTAGGAAAGACACTCAGTGATGAATGTCATGATAATCCATGAAAGTGGTCGTTGGTGACACGGGCCACGTACTCCATTCCACTGAGCAGGAATCAGAATTAGGCAAGGTCCAAAGTAAACCACAAGCAAATTTAATCAAGGTAGGTTCATTTATTGCCCAAGAACCTTTCCAAGACAAGCAAGATTCAAAAAAACTAGAACAAGTCATGAGACTCCTAGCCAGGATCTTCATCTTTGCAGTAAAATGTCACTCATCCATGGTATGCAATGCTGCTGAGATGTCTCACTAGAACGGTCACTGCAGCCCAAACCAAACTGATTAAAAAAAAAATTCTCCTCCTTCCCCCACAGGCTGATCATGTTCTTTTGACCTGATTGGAGACCGGCTTAGAATTTTGCGCCAAGATTCGGACGAGCAGGATTTTCCAGGAGCTGAGACGCGATTCCATTCAGAGGTTCAGAACAGGATGTCGAAAGGCTCGCTATTGTCATGCACATGTTGTCTGTGCTTGATTTGAATCAGTTTTTTAAAAACTGGGGCATCGTAAGTGAATGGAATGGGGGGGGCGGTGGAATTAGGGGTTTAATGGAGGAAAATCATACTAGATCATTTTAGCAGCTGAATAAGGAAATTATGAGGCTTAGAAAATCAGGGAAGAAATGTCTGTCTCTTGTTCTTCTGCACCTCCCACCTCGTGCCAAGCCCTACTGCTTCCTGCTGTGCCACCTTCAAGAGGCACAGACGTGGGTAGAATCAAATACCCAGGCCTTGTCCTAGCAAATCTCTTGCTATTTTGTATTTTCTCCTCTCTGTGATAATGACGTTACCTTAGATTTGTCCTTGGGAATAAAGAGTGACTCTGTTCTTTGCCAGCACCCTCCTTTCAAAGTTTCCAATAGTGTAAAAGAGACCCCTGGCAAATCCATATGCTTTCCTGAATTTCTGCTTCACAGGTTCTCTTGGTAACAAATAGAGCCAAATGCCTGCTTGATATGTCAGTGGGTAGGACAGTGGATATAGTGGAGCCTGGAGTTAGGAAGACCTGAGTTCTCATATTCAGCCTTGGACGCTTCCTAACTGTGTGACCCTGGGTAAGTCATTTAACCTCTGTTTGCCTGTTTCCTCATTTGTGAAATGAGGACAGTAATAACACCTATCTCCCAGGAGTGTTGGGAAGACTGTCAACTTCGGTAACAAATGACCGAAGAGTCACCGAGGTTTTGCAACCGCTGTTAACTCCAAAAATACCAAAGAGATTACACAGGTTAAAAGTCAAAAGCTTTCTTTATTCCACTGGGGGAGAGAAATTAGACACGTGTTTCAGGGCCTCCTCTTGTAGGAGACCCAAGGCAGTGGGGCTAAACCTTGATTTATATATTTGTGGCTAGATAAAAAATCAAACAGTGTAGTGCAGCAACAGTGGTAAGGCCCAACAGTAGCAGTGAGGAAAGGTTGTCTAGTGACAGAAAGTCCATTCATAGCAGGGCTTCATGCCTGGGCCAGCTGGTGCTTGCAGGAGCTCAGGAATCATCAGCTCTGTGATTTATCTGTAGCAAAGTTCATCCAGAGGGTGAACGCAAAGGATTGTTGTTAGGCCAAGCTTAGGGCACAGCTTGCTTGCTGGGTCTTAGCTCTGGAAAACAGGGTGTCTAAAAAGAAAGAGGTGGTCTTGGATCCAGACAGGATTGAATGAGATGATTGTAAAACACGTAGCACACTGCCTGGCACATAGAAAGTGCTGTATAAGTGTTAGCTGTTACTATTAGCTATTGTTGGGAGAGCTAAGTAAGAGCTCTGTTGTGCTTACCACCAAAGCTGCTCTTGAAGTATATATGAGTGTGTGTGTGTGTGTGTGTGTGTGTGTGTGTGTGAAGTTAGTAATTCTCTAACTTGAGATAATTTTTTTAACTAAATGAGTGTTTTAGAAAAACAAGGACTAGAAAAAAAAATTGCTAATAGAAAAACAAGGATTAACAAAAGTGAATCAATTATATCTCCATTACTCACAATGGTCAAATACATACATATGATGCTTCTGGGATTTGCAAGCACAAGAGGACATATGCAGTCCTAATTTCTGGAAAATAAAAATAACCTTAATAAATTATTTTTTCTTTAAATTATTTTTTATTTCTTTCCTTTGTTCTTTCCCTCCTCCCTTCCTCCTCTCCTTTTTTCTTCCCTTCCTCCCTTCTTCCTTCCTCCCTTCCTTCTCTCCTTTTTTCTTCCTTCTTTCCTTTTTTCTTTATTTCCTTCTTTCTTTCCTTCCTTCCTTCCTCCCTCTTTCTTTCTTTCTTTCCTTCCTTCCTTCCTCCCTTCCTTCTTTCCTTCTTTCTTCCTTCCTTCCTTCTTTCCTTCTTTCTTCCTTCCTTTCTTTCTTTTCTTTCTTTCTTTCTTTCTTTCTTTCTTTCTCTCTTCTTCTTCTCTTCTTCTTCTTCTTCTTCTTCTTCTTCTTCTTCTTCTTCTTCTTCTTCTTCCTCCTCCTCCTCCTCCTCCTCCTCCTCTCTCCCTTCCCCCTTTTTTTGGCTAGCTCCTAAGTAAATATCTTAAAGAATGCCTAGATAAATATACTTTTTTCTTCAGTGTAATAACTTGAAGGAAGTAGCTAATGAGAATGAATTATTCCCATTCCAAAAAAATAGTAGTAAGTGCCAATATAAGTAGAGGTGTTGTCAAATATCCAGGGTATTACTCCCCCTATCCATCACCCCAAGCAGAAAACCACTCCTAGGAATCTGTGAGTGTGTTAAGTCCTGTCTCCTGCACAGAGAAATTCACCATTAGAAACATATTTAAGGTGTTATTTGAACTGGAACCTCTAATGAGGGCAGATAGAAACTGGTCAGTGGAAGGTTCTAAAAAGGGATTCTGTCAGATATTATTCACACAGGCCTGGCTTCCACAGGGCATTAGAAATTTCTGCTTCTGTTTTATAAAAATAAAAATAAAAGTAAACCAGAACAGAGAGCTACTCTCTGTAACAGAAAATCCCGTTTGGTCCTAGCTAAGATTCATTTGTTCCTTCACAGGTTTAAAGTCAAAAAGTCATGGCTTGTACCCATCCAAGTTTTTAAGAACAACAACATGAACATCCATGTACTGGAGGTATGGAATAGGCTGGCATGCTGGGATTCCAAATTAAAGTTAAAATTACTAAAGAGAATCCCACTTGGCTATGGACTATGTCCTTGCATGGTTGGACCTGGCTGATTTGGTTTGAGGACACAACAGAGATCTTTGTCCTCATTCCTCCCCTTTTCCCCATTTTTGCAGGCCTCTGCTGCTGGCTCTGTGCCTGCTCTGGCTATGGGGAGCTTCTACACAGTATGCCACCCAGCAGGTCCCTTCTGATAAGAATTGCAGAATACTTACTCCATATAGCTGGGGCTACGGCAATAATGATCACAAAAACTTGCATTTCTGTAGTGTTTATCATGATTTCCCCACAACTCTATGACATAGGTAGTAATATTACCATCCCCATTTCATAGAAGAGAAAACTGAATCTCAGAAAGAAGTGATTTGTTCAAGTTCACACAGCTAGTAAGTGTCAGGGTGGGGATTTGCACCCATGTCACCAGACTCAGTCCACACCCTTTTTCATCATCCTCTGTTTTATACTGAGTGTTCTTCCCACTTGTGCATTCTTATCCAGGTGAATTCAGGCTAAAATGAACCTCAAGGGCAGCTTTAAAGGGGAAAAGTAGACACAAAATGGTAGAAGAGTATGTGGAAGAAGAAGGGGAAGTCTCAGTTTTGTTTTGATAATACCCTTATACTCTATTTGATATTGCATTACATAGGAGCCTGATCAATGAATTCTATAACTAACTTGATGAGCTTAAAATTTGGTAGGTTTTTGTTGGGGATCTTTGTCTATTCCTATGAGGCCAAGGATATGTCCTTTGGAGTCTCCTAAACAATCAGTCTCAGTGGCTAGGGCTGTCTCAAGCAACCAAAAATGGCTTCCTCAGGACAAGGTGCATGAGAGTCACAATCATATATGTGCCAGCCATGGAGAGAGGAACCATATGGAAGAGTACATAAAAAATGGCAGCCCCTTGGCCCAAAAGATGGCAGCAGCTGGGGCAGTGGGAGAGTACTGGGAGTTCCTAGGGAGGCAGTGACATTGCCTCTAGCCTTAGGGATGGCAGCTGAAAATTGACAAACTGTATAGTCTGAGAAAATTGGTCCAGAATTGAACCTACACATGACCCTCAAAGCTGGAGAAGCAGTGAGGAACTAAAAGCCGCAGTATACGGATCCAGGAACCTAGACTTTGCACTCCGCTATTACTCTGAGTTATTAAAAGAGTGAGGGTCCAACGAAAAAGAAGTGGTCTATCTAGCTGCCTCAAGTTCTTTTTCTTCTAGGGTAGCACCCTAAGACCTCGTGCCCAGAAACCTCTGGCCAAAGGCACGTCTCCTGATTGGTGACTCCCTAGAAAGGACCACCATTTTAGCAGCTTGACTAACTCTCTGGACTTCTCCTCCTCACCAACAGTCCTGCCCCATTCAGGTGCCCTTCTCCCTGCCCACCTCCACTCCTTCCAATGCCCTTGCATGGATTCTCTTCCACCAGTGGAATGTAATATGCTCCCTGAGGGTAGGGTCTATCTGTTTGCTCAAATTTGTGTCCTCACCTCTCAACGCGGTGCCTGGCAATAGTAAGCCCTTAGTAAATGATCTATTATCTACCCATCTGTCTGTCTATCTATGTATCTATCTACCTATCCATCTACCTATCTATCGTGAAAGGTGCCTCACCAGAATGTCAGGGTAGAGCCTGTGCAGCAGGTTCAAGTGAATTTCTTTTATGAAGGGACTCCCAATCATAGAATGGTACTATGAATACAGAGGATTCACCCTTCACCAGTGGAACCAAAAAGCACATTGTGAGGGCAGAGAGAGGAATTGGAGCAGGGTGTACCGTCACTTCTCTCTGAAGCTCAGTTTCTTCCTCTATGAAATGGGGGTGATAATAATACTTATACTACCCATGTCATAGGTTTGTGAGGAAAGGATGATAAACACTATAGAAATGCAAGTTGTAATGATCATGATTACCCCAGGCCTGGCTTTAGGGAGTGAGTATTCTGTGATTCTTACCAGAATGATTCTTATCAGTTCCAAATTTGTTTCCTTTTGGAAGAAAAATTCAAACTAGAGCATCTCTGTGAGAATGGAGAACTTTAGGATCTTGGAGTCACTGAAGAGGGCAGAGAATGAAATAGCTTATGGACATCTGGAAGCCCTTTGGCTTTTTTCTTGGTAATTTCTGTGGACTGGAATAAAAGATACCCCATACCTAACACACATATTGTTATTGAGAATGTTTTTATAGAATTCAGAGAAAAAATTTTACCCACTCTTCTAGAGATCTAGACAACCTCTATACATTTTGCCAGAATAAATTCTGGAAAAAGATATAATAAGCCAAAGAGAGTTATGATATTTTGAGGTAGCCATGAAAGGTCATCCTCATCTGTATAAATCCATAGCTTGGGATTTCTAGACAATAGAATATATATATATATACATGTATATATATATACATGTATACATATATATATATACATATATATATATATATATAATTTATTTATTTATTTGGATGGATCTGTGATTTATTGGCATAGGAGTTCTCAGTGAAGAAATTCTCTTTACCAATGCAGATTGGCATCCCTTATGCAATTTATAGTTCATCCAGCTCTTTTCCCACTGTGCAGTACTCTCTCTGTCTCTGTTTCTCTGTCTCTCTGTCTCTCTGCCTCTCTCTCTGTCTCTCTCTCTCTGTCATTATCTCTATATATCTGTCTCTTTCATATATTTGTGCATATACATTTATATATTATGCTTAAAGATTTTCTAACAGCAACTGTCATTTCATTAGTCATTGGGAGGGAAAGGGAAGTTGTTGTTCAATCATTTTTCAGTGATTGTTGAACCCTTCATGACCCCTTTTGGAGTTTTCTTGGCAAAGATACTGGAGTGATTTGCCCTTTCCTTCTCCAGCTCATTTTACAGATGAGAAAACTGAGGCAAACAGCATTAAGTGACTTGCCCAGGGTCACCTAGCTAGTAAGTGTCTGAGGCTGCATTTAAACTCAGGAAGATGAGTCTTCTAGACTCCAGGCCCAGCACTCTATCCACTGAACCACCTCGCTGCCCAAAGGGGAAGAAGCTAGACGTAACAGAAAGAACACCAGACTCTGAGTCAAAGGACCTGGATTCAAGTCCTGTTTCTGCTACTTATAATTCATGTGACGGTGAGCAAATCATTCTAGTCTCACTGGGCCTCAGTTTACTCATTTGTAAAGTGATGGTGTTAGACTAGATGACCTCTAAGGCCCTTTCCACTTCTAAAGGTATAAGTGCATGATCTTGAGGTCTAAAGCTACTCTTGACACACTTTCAATGTTTCTCTGCAAAATAGGACTTCTCAAAACTGCCAAATCTATTTCAGTAAAAGCATATACAATAGAAGCAGCTGAAAAAGAGAATTTTGTCATCTGTCATTTAAATAAATTAGACAATGTTGGCTCCTAAAAAGAAGAGGGCTGTCTCCCAATTCTGTACCCATCCATCTTGATTTTTGTAAATACCATAGAAAGAAGATTTAATTCTTTGTTCACATTCACTGTGAAAGTCAAGGTACTCCCACAATATTCAAAGTTCTCGAGGTTTAAGCCACCCAGTCTTATGCTATTTCCAGGCCTGGGCATAGACTGTCCTAGAAAAGGTCCGTTTTTCAAAGAGTTGGTGGATGTCTGACTCCCTAGCACTGGATTTATTCTCAGAGCCGCCTACCAAATGATCCTTTCAATAATAGGACCTTGGTGCCCTCTTCTGAAAGGCAGTAACTAATGAACTGTCCTAATGCATCCCTTTTGAGTAAATGCAAGTACTTTGGTTTTATGAAGGGCAAAACAATTCCTTTAGAGAAAGCACGATGAGGCTAAAAGCCAGAGCATCCCATCCATTACCCACCCCTGCCCTGTGTGAGCTAATTAGGGGGTGGTGAGCTATAGTCCTGGCTTTTTGGTGATCTATAATGTGTGGGTGATTAATTACTTCGGGAAGATTGTTGATCTTAACTGGATAAAACTTTCCTTCCACTTATGATGACAACCTTTCTCTCTGCTTCCTCAAGGTGATCAGTTATTTCTGGGAAGGTCCATGGTCACCTGGAATAGGAGAAAGTGTGATGGCTTTGGAGTAAGAAGACCTATGGTCAAGTTTTGGCTCTATGAGTTTTGACCTATATGGTCTGGATCAAACCAGTCCTTCTCTTGGGGTCTTCTTTGACACAGGCAGCAAATTGGTTTACTGTTGTTCAGTATCAGTGTTGTCCTTGTTCAGTTTTGTCTGATCCTTTGTGACCCCATTTGAGTTTTCTTGGCAGAGACTAGAGTGGTTTGCCATTTCTTTCTCCAGCTCATTTAACAGATGAGGAAACTGAGGCAAACAGGGGAAGTGACTTGCCTAGGGTCACATAGTAAGTGTCTGAGGCCAGATCTGAAATCAGGTCTTCCTGACTCCATGCCAAGTGCTACCCTATTTATTGATGTTAGCAATACATGATACTTCATTTCCTACCTCCATGCTTTCCTGTCTCCTTTCTACCTCCTTGGGATCCCTAGCTCCCGTAGCTTAAGTGCTGCCTCCTAGAAGAAATCTTTCCTGATTCTGCCAGTTACTAGTGCTTCCATCCCCCAAGTACCTCTTACTACTTTTTATAGCTTGTTTTTACTTACCTACATACATATGCCAGGGGTCCACAAAATTTTCAAATATAGCATTTAGACAACTTGTTCTGCCTTGTTGCTATTAACACTATTACTCAATATCAAAAGCCCTGAGAATCCAGCCCCGATTGAGCACAGAAGGCAAATGAATTTATTATACACCCCCTTAGCCCTCAGAATTAAGGGGAGATTAAGAGAGTTATCCTTAGCCATAAAAGTAACAAAGAGATTTGTCGTCCTCTGTTTGGGCTGTCCACTATGCTCAGGCTTTGTCAGGGATTGTGTGACTTACAGTGGCCCTCTCTAGACATAAAAAAGGAAAGGGGAGGTGGGAGGGTTATAACTTGCTGGCCATAGATGAAGGTAACTTACAGTTACAATTTTTCAAAGCTCTTTTTAATCTACTATGTCATTTTCTTCTGGAAATAATCCTGTGTATTTAAGAGGGTGGTAGCCTCATTTTACAGATGAGGAAGTTGAGGACCAGTGAGGTTAAGCAGCCTGCCCAACATCACAAATTTAAAGTTGAGACTAGAACTCAGGGCTCCTGGCTCTCTGCCCAGGCTTTTCCCCCTGGTACATAGTACATCCACTTTTTGCTGAAAGAATTCTCAGTGAAATAAAAGCCTTTGTATTTCATCATGTGCTTGGGGGTGTGACTTTAAAAAGGAGTGATGAGCAGTTAGAGATATCGAAAAGTGATGGACATCATTCTGCAAGAAATCTAGAAGCAGGTGGAAAGAATCTGGATGTAGAGATAGGACCTTAGAGATCTTGGTTTGAATCTTGGCTCCAACACAATGTGTATGGGCAAAGTCATTTTAACCTCTCAGCCTCAGTTTCCTCATCTGAAAAATGAAGGGAAAAAATACTTGAACTACTTACCTTACAGGGGCATTTTGAGGAAAGCATTTTGTGATTTTTACATAAATGTGAACTATTATTATTGGCTTCAGGGTTGCAAATTACCCTTGTGTGGAACTCCAGGACCCCCATCTGTGCCTCTCCTCTCCTCAAGAAAGTCTTACTCCTCAGTAGAATGTAAGCTTTTCAAGGTTAGGGACTATTTCCTTTTGGTCTTTGTATGCCCAGTGACTGGCACATAGAAGTCAGTCAGTAAGTCAGTCAACAAGCATTTATTAAATGTGACAGGCACTTTGCTAAGCACTCAGGTTACAAAGAAAGGCAAAAACCCAGTCCCTGCCCTCCCACTTTAGAAAGTAGGAGACAACATGCAAAGAATTGTATGTAGAAGATAGATGTAATACACACACATTTTGAATGGAAAGTCATCTCAGGGGAAGGATGAGGGGACATGGAAGGTGATTAACAAATGATTGTGAAATTGAATACCTCACCTGCTGTAGCTTTCTTCACATCAGCTTTCTTAAATTCTGCTCAATTTTTGTGTAGACTGAGTCCTGGAAGTGACTCAGCAAATTGCCTAAAGCCAGGGGCCATCCATTCCATGAGATAAGTGCTGCATCCCAGTTTTCTCTTCCATTCTGTGTTAATTATACAATTGTGTGGCATCTCTTTATTGTAATATAAATCCAATGGGTTTTGATTTAAGGTCAGGGCCGTGACTGTTCAAGAGTTCAAGTTTGCTTTCAAAGAGAATAAATATTTTGTGTAGAGTAGGGGTCAGAAATCAGGGCATCACTGTGCCTGTAATGATGGGAAAAGGATTAATGGAGTCCTAGCTTTTAAAAGATATTGTTACTATTATCATCTATCTATCTATCTATCTATCTATCTATCTATCTATCTATCTATCTATCTATCTATCTATCCATCTATCTATGTATCTATCTATCTATGTATCTATCTATCTATGTATCTATCTATGTATCTATGTATCTATCTATCTATCTATGTATCTGTCTATCTGTCTGTCTATCTGTCTGTCTATCTATCTATCTATCTATCTATCTATCTATCTATCTATCTATCTATCTACCTCTCTGTCTATGTCTATCTGTCCATCATCTATGTATATATCTACCTACCTATATATTTTTGTCTCTATCCATCTATCTGCGAGTCTGTCTCTCCATTCATCTGTCTCTGTCTGTCTACCTGTTATCTATTTGAAAACATGGTGACTCTTTGCAGTAGTAGGTCTGATGTAACACATCTGGCTTTGTCATGGATTTAAGTACCAGTAAAATGCACCTGCCCCACCACTGCTTCTCTTTCAAGCTTATATGTGACTCAGCCTAGTCTAGCTTGAGGCCATGAACCAAGGCCCATATTCAAGGGGCATATGTCAGCCTTGGATGGTGAGGGCCTGAGTCTTCTCCCTTTACATCACTGTCTCTCTACTTACATCGTTATCTTTTGTCACATATAACTTTCGTTTATGATTTCTTGAAATAGAGCTCTGAAAAAAAGGCTTTGATAAAGCCCATTGGGATTCAAATGAAGCTACTTGACTATGCCTTTAAACCCAAATCACTCTGGCTTTCACTGATTGGCCAATATTAGGTCCCAATCCAAGCTGCACTTGCTCATTGTTTGGGTTTTGATGGCTCAGAGTGAACGTAAATAGCGATTGTTTCTGTTCTGGTCAAAAACCCTGAGCATCTTCCCCTCCCAAACTGATTCTTTTGAAAAGGCAAACTACACCATCTTTTGCCTCAATTCTTACCTAGCCTTTAATCAGTGAATGGGTGTTGCCTCTGACAAACTGAAACTTAGGAAAGATCTTAGCTTAAAAAAGGCTTAGGTCTCCCGCTGTATCCTGGGCCACTGCCAGTTATCCTGATTTATGTCTTGCCACTGGACTCCAAATGACTATGGAGGAGAGAGTGAGGCTGATGACTTTGCACAGCCCTGACTCACTTAAATCCAATTCACTTGCAAGTCAAGACATCACCCTCCTGATGTCTTTGGTACCTTTTAAGAATGAAGGATGAACAACAGTGTCACTAGGATGCTAGCAGGGTAAAAGAAATCAGTGGAAAAGAAAGAGGTTCTGGTCCACTAGCACAATTGGAATACAACCCTATTTCAGGTTACCCAAGCAACCAAAGGGGCTCTTCTTTACCACATGGGTCAGTTACAGAATGTCTATACATGCTACAAAGATCACGTGGGGATTGCCTCAGTTAAGCACTTTGTATAGACTTATTCAGACTGGACTTATTGGCTAGTGCTCCATTATGATAATTTATAACAAATGAATGCAAAATATTTCAAAGTCCAAACTACCTAGAGTGCTTAAAATAATACAGCCTCTGAACAAGTTTTGCTATAAGAACAAGAATAAAACTGTCTTCTATCTGCATTGATTACCTTGACATAAATCCCCAAATTCCAGTGACAGCTTGGGAGATATTATATGAATTCAATACAATAGAAGAGTCTTGATTAAGTGCCTATTAAATGCTGGACAATAAGCTAATTACTGTGTATATGAACACAAATATGAAAATAGCCCCTATTCTCAAAAAGCTTATAATCCATTTGGACAAAATATTAAGTCCAGCCCTTCCAGGATGAGATGGCCATAGATTTAGAGCTAAAAAGGGCCTTAGAGCCTCTCTAGTCCAACCCTCTAATTTTATGATAAAGCCCAGAGAGTTAAAGTGACTCATCCTAGGTCACACAGCTTATAGAAGTCTGAGGGTGAATATGAACTCAAATTTTCCTGACTCCAAGTACAGCATTCTATCCACTGGGCCTTGCTTCCTGCCAGGACTGTTTTCTGCCATAGGAACCAGGGTCACATGAGAAGACAGAAGCAAAACCCTATAGGGTCTCAAAGGAGACATCCCTGGGGACTGGGATAGGTTGAGTCAAAAGTCACAGAGAAAGGATGGAAACTGGGTCTTGAAGGCAAGATAGAAGATAAAGGGAAAGGAAGAGAGTGTTTTAGAGAGAGTCAACAGTGTTAGGAAAGTCATGGAGACCCAAAGACCCAAGAGATGAGGAAAAGATCAGTCTGGCTAGAGTGTTATGTTTGCATTGAGGCGCAGTGGAAAATGTAGGCTGGAAAAAAAGGTCGGTGGCAGACTGCGAAGGATTATGAATTCCAGGCTATGAGTTTGTGCTTTCTTTTTTGTATGATGGCAGTCATTAAAGGAAGTTAAATCATTATGGCCCAGAGTGGATTGTGAAGACTTTTTGAAGAAAGGGGAACTTGAATTGGACCTTGAACGACAAGTGGAGACTGGGTAGGTAGAAGGGAGAAGAAAGTGCATGAGCAAAGATGGGGAAACACAAAACACGAGCAGACTTTAAAGAGGATGCCAGTTTAGCTTAAGTGAAGTGTTTGAATAGAGAAATATAATAGATAAAGCTAGAAAGAAGAGCTAGTACCTGATTGTGGAGGGTTTTAAACACCAGACTAAGGAATTTAGATTTTACCCCAGGTGACACTTTACAAAGATTAATCTGGTGACAGTGGGTTCAATAGATTTCTTAGTATATCACTTTAAGATGCACTAAAGTTGTTTAATGCTTTGAAAGACAAAGTCTGGGCTATACGCTTTCATTTTGAAGAGATATATCATATAATCTTTTCTTTCTTTAATTACATTCAGAGTTGTATTTTATGGGCAATTTATATTAAGGAATCTTAAGCCAGTAGCAAGACATCCTCAGAGCTGGTAATTGTGACTTTTCTTCAAATAGCCTTGCGATGAAAATCACTGAATAAAGACTGAAATGAGCCCATCAGAGCTTTGAAATTTTCTTTTTCAAAGCTCTCGAGTCCCAAGGAACAGACCTTGGTCTCACCTTCTTTGCTATCTCCTCAGGGTTACAACCAAAGGCCCTAAAGGGAATCAAACTATTGAATGATCAAATAATCATGTCATTTTACTGAGGTGAGCCAGTAGCATCATTTTGTTGTGTCTGGGGTTCAACGGACAAGAAGGTAGACAGTGATCTCTTTCAAGGTATTTAGGCATTTGCATCCCAATCAACTTAAGTTCCTACCTAGAAACCTGGGCAACTTGTTACCCTCTCTAACTGCAAGAACACTGGCCACAGCATGCCAGTGAAAACTTTATTACTATAGGAATTAATGAAATCTATTTATTCAGCAAGAGGGGATTCTTTTTGGACTATGTGGTCTCTGAAGTGCCTTCTAACTGAGAATCTGTGGTGCGATCCTATCAGTAACCTTCAGAAATATAAGATGTAGAACTGAAGAGGACCTTAGAAATCTCCTACAAGACATATAGATCATTACATGGAGTGCCATAAGTGCTAGAGCCAGGATTTATAGGTCAGATAAACAAAGTCCCTATACATTCGAGGGTGTGGCTCATCATCTGAGCCCATAGAATTGTTGATGGAGTTATTTGGGGAGATGACCTGGAAGTCGTGAAGCTTGGATTTCAAAATGGACAGCTTCCCTGGATGCCTAGGTTGTCTGGTTCCAAAAACCCAGGCAAAGACTGAAGGGAGGGAAGAAGGGAAGGAGAAATGTATTGAGTACCAGCTGGGGCTGCATCTCTCAACCAAACTGAACATAAAAAGGTCTGAGATTCTGTGATATCCTATTTAACTTTAGCCCTTTCTCTGGGAAAGTCCTGAAAGAGCCTTTTTGTCTCCCAAAAGCATGTTAAAATAATACCTGGGGCATTTGGATTGAGTTGGGAAACAATGTCTCTTTCTAGGGGCCACTGAGACAAAGAATCTTGAAATCAGGTCACTTTTTTGTTCTTCTGAAAGCCAAAGCTTAAATGGGGCCCTCATAGTTGTCTCTTATTTTCTAGTCTACTTGTTTCTTGAAAAAAAAATGTGGTTTTCATTTTTACCAACAACTGAAAAAGAATAAATAGATATACATACACATATTTATGTATATATACGCACACATGTATACATATATGTGTATATGCGTGTGTGTATATATATATATATGTATGTATGTATGTATGTTTGACACTTTAGAGTTCAAGATAAGAATGTATGAGTATATATACATGAAACAAAAATATATCCACCATATATTCTGAACTCTTAATGAGTTCAGAAATGCATTCTCCTGGGGCAGCTAGGTGGCGCAGTGGATAAAGCACCAGCCCTGGATTCAGGATGACCTGAGTTCAAATGTGGCCTCAGATACATAATACTAGCGGTGTGACTCTGGGCAAGTCACTTAACCCCATTGCCTAGCCAAATATAAAAAAACCTAAAAACAGAAATGCATTCTCCTTATTGATCTTGCTGAAAAATGTCTCTTCTATACCCATCCACACTCCACCCTCTCACCATCTCCCCCAGCAATTCACTTCATGGATAAGCAGGTGCAGATGTAAATCATCAATCAATTCAAAGTCAGAGGATTTTAAAGTTGCACAGGGCCTAAGAGATCAGCCCTCTAATTTTACAGATGAGGCAACTGAGGCCCAGAGAAGTTCTGACTCTCCCAAGGTTGTACAACTGGGATTTAAACTCAGATCTTCTAACTCCATATCCAGGGCTGTTTGCACTACATTGTACCACCTCAGCAATGTGATGATAGATGTTTTTTGTGTGCTTTTGAAGTTTTGTTCAGGTTGACATAATTCTTTTTTTTTTTGGTGGGGGGAGGGGATGGAGGAATGTGGACCTGTGATTTCATTGGTTCAGGCATTTCCTCATTGAGGAAAACTCCTCTTCCAATACAGAAAGCACATACCTCACAATTTACAGTTTTAGAGAAGAGTCTGAGAGGTTGATTGACTTAGCCAGGGTCACAAAGCCAGCATGTGTCAGAGACAGGACTTAAAACCAGGTCTTTGATGGTCCACGCTGGCCTTTTATACATCAACCCATGCTTTCTTTTAGTTAACCATTATTAGCCATTAAAAAACCAACTTTTTCATCTCTCCCTGTGCACAAAGTTATTTAAAATAAAGTTTTATACTTTAAATCTTTTTCTGCTGACTATTTCAATTAAAGTACTAGCAAACATTTTTAGGAAAAAAGTACCCTATGTATACACACACACACACACACACAATCTCCGGATATTCAGCTGTAACAGTATTCTTGTTACCCCCTCCATCTGAGAAACAGACCCCTCCCCTCCTCGCCATGAGGCTGGTGGTGCCAAGTCTCTGTTTTCCAATTTGGCTCACAGAGCCTTATGTTGAGGGCGCCAGCCATTTGTAGGACACTTAAACTGAGATTTCTTGGAGCCCCAATTTTTGTTCTTTATTATTCAAGATAAAACATTTTCTCCTCAATAGGAGAAAAGTCTGCTCCATGTGACTCAAATCATGTCATTCTCACAGAATGGATTTAAATTCCAGGTGTAAATTCATTCAGTGAGCAGCTATCACATGTGCAGACACTATCACAAGGGCTGTGTGTATTTGAGGGAAGGGGATAAGGAGGTGAAAGAAGCAGAAACTTTGTTCCTGCCCTTGAAGAGAGTACAACCTAGTGGAGGCTGCAATATGAACCTAAGGAATGTCATAAAAAATACCATGCAGTACGAACCATCAATCAACCAGCATTATTAAACTTTTACTGGGTGCCAGCTGCTGTCCAGGTGCTGGGAATACAAATAAAAAGAATGAAGTCATCCTCAATCTCAAGGAGCATTCTAATAATTATATTTGTTAGGACATTCTAATAATCTGAATCCTAATAATAATTCATAATAGCAACTTTACATGTCACTAATAACAGCTCAATTCTCTCTTCCAATTTGCTTAGTTACCATGTGTTTTGAAGCAATTTTTTTTGAGAGGCAATGGGTTGAAGTGACTTGCCCAGGGTCACACAGCTAGTAAGTGTCAAGTGTCTGAGGGTCACATTTGAACTCAGGTCTTCCTGAATCCAGGGTCAGTGCTTTATCCACTGCGCCATCTAGCAGCCCCCAAAGCAATCTCAACATGTTATTCTGTACTTCCTAGTCACCTCAGGACCCTGGAAAATGGAGGCTTCAAGCAACTGGAAAACTTGCCATACTTCAATTTTTAAATAACCTCAGATTCTGTGTGAAATACTTCCCAGAGCAGGATAGTGCAAGCAGCTCAAAGCCTCCAGTTTGCAGTAAAAGACCTAGTGCCACCCACACTAAGACCCTACACACTATCACAAGTTCTGACAGCACCAAGGCCCCAGATGCTGTGTCTAGAATTGTCTTCATCTGAGTTTCAGTTACCAGGCTCCACCAAGAGTTCAGGGTATATCCCACAGATAGTACCTATATCTTCTGGGTGAGACTCACCACTTTCCCCTTTCCCACACACAACCACCTGCCATGATATCTTAGGATGAAGCTGCAGGTATTTATTGGACCAGACAACCCATTGAAATTCCTACTGCCTCTGCCTCCAGCTCACTTGTTCTTGGAGAATTATGCATGTACCAATGCAGCATTCATAAACACAGTATCAAGTGCAGGACAGAAGAGTTTGTTAGCCAGAAGAAACTAGAAGAACAGGTTGCTTGGAGCTTCCACTTTTCATGGTCCTGGGATGACTGGGCAGTCTAGAATAAAAAGTTAAAATTGTTTTGAAATGTATGATAAATAAGAAAATTGAAAGAGAGCACACTGGGTTGCTCCCAATGAATTTGTCACCCGGCCAGAAAAATATCATCCTAAGATATCAAAAGAACTGGCAAATGTGATTGCAGAGCTATTTTTTTCCTCTTCAAAAACTGTAGGAACAGAAAGGCAATTAAAAAAAAAGGTAAAGGTTATATCTGTACTCTCTGTCACTGGGGGAGGCAAAGGCTGGTAGATAGCTTGAGCTCAGGAGTTCTGAGCTATAGCAGGGCTAAAGTCAAAATGTCTACACTAAGTCCAGTACCAATTTTGTGAGTCCCTGGGAAGGGGGGCAAGGTTGGGGCACCAGGCTGCTAAGAAGAGGTGAACCAGCCGAGTTGGAAAAAGAACTAGATTAGGTCTATGAATGGCCACTGCAATTCCAGCCTTGCAGAGATAGGGATATCTAGTTTAAAAAAAAAAAGGCCATACAGTCTTTAGAAGTGAGATTGACTTTTAAATCCTGGAAAAATTCTAGACATTATTAAAGTGACACTTTTTGAGCTTTTATAAAGGGAAGCAGTGATCACTAAAAGCTTCATTAAGAGCTCATTCATTGCTTCATTAAGAACAGGTCATGCCAGACTAACCTCATTTCTTTTTTTGACAGGTTTATTAGACTAGTAGATCAGGGAAATGAGTAGGCATCACAGAATACCTAGATTTCAAGAAGGCATTTAACAAAGTTTTCCATGTTATGACTCAAGAGTAGGTGAAGAGGTGAGAGGTAAAGGTTAAACACTAGTGCAGGTAGGTAAATTTTTAATTAATATGAATTCCTGGACCCAAAGATGTGTCTACATAAATAGAAAGGGAAGTCACTAGAAGAGCATCTGTCCTAGGTCCTGAGATGTTGAACATTTTTATCAATAGCTTGGATGAAAGAGTTGAAGGATTTTTTTTTAATTTGCAGATGACATGCAGCTAAAAGGGAGATCAAATGGGTGCAAAGAGGTGGTGACAGTCTACAAAAGTGGATCTAATAAATTTGTATCTAATAAAATGAAATAGATCCAATAAATCTGCATTTAATAAAGTGAAATTAGAGATAAATGCAAAGTTGTACACAGATGTAAAAGATCAATTTCACAAGCAGAGGAGCAGGAAGAACTGAATAGATGACAGTTTGTATGAATAAGGTCTAGGTATTGTGATGTTTAAAAAAGTTCAAGAGACATAGTTTCTAGGTAATTTAGAAATTTTATTAATAAGGTCAGCAAGTTATTAACAAAAGGATGGTCATTTGGCCACCTCTCATAGACAAAAGACAATCATGGTGGCTGGGCTCACAATTCATATATCCTTCAAAGAATAGGTGTTCCTCAGGGGATGGCAATTAATTCTGATTGGACAACACAATGGAAGGTGAGCTATATTAAAATGAAGGGCTGAGAGTGACATTATGTAGAGAAACTATTTTTATACTAGACTACAGCTTTGGGCTATATATTCAAAAAATGTATACCCCACCTAAGCCTGAGCAGAACACAATAGCTTCTATCAGAGTGGGGTCTTGAACAAGAAAGTTAGTCAGCAATATTTTTCAAGAGACTGAACTTTTAAAAATCAGGATTTTGGAAGAAGGAGAGAGCTCTGTATCTCCTCAAGATATTGGTTATTAATAATCATTTCTCTCAGGATTTTAGTAGCCTAAATAATAAGTTGAGATGGTGGCTAAAAAATTAACATCAACCAGAATGCTGCATTATGAGAAGTATAGTTCCCAAATGAGGGTGATAATAATTATACTGGATTCTTCTCTGGTCAGACCACATTTGGAATATTGTGTCCACTTCTGGGCAAAACAACTTAGGAAAGATGTTGATAAGCTGGAGTTTGTCCAAATAGAGGTGGCCATCATGGTGAGGGGACTTCTTACTATAACGGAAAAGGAGCAGTTGAAGGAATGAGGGACACAACCTAGAGAAGACAAAACTCGAGATGAATGTGATAGTTGACTTCAAGTATTTGAAGGGTTGAAGGGTCATATAGAAGACACATTAAGTTTTCTCTTTTTATTCCCCAGTGGAATAACAAGGAGCAGTGGCCTGAGATTTTACAGAGGCAGATTTAGTCTAATACAAAGACATCTTTTCCCCTCCACTTAATAGTATTTTATTTTTTCTAATTACATGTAAAGATAGTTTTCAACACTCACTTTTTTTCTTTTTTTTTTCCGGCTAGGCAATGGGGTTAAGTGACTTGCCCAGGATCACGCAGCTAGTAAGTGTTATGTGTCTGAGGCCATATTTGAACTCAGGTCTTCCTGAATCCAAGGCTGGTGCTCTATCCACTGTGCCACCTAGCTGCCCCTCAACATTCACTTTTATAAGATTTTGAATTCCAAATTATTTTCTCCTTCCCTTTCCTCCCCCTCTCCAAGGCAAGAAATCTGATATAGACTATAATATACAATCATATTAAACATATTTCCACATTAGTCATGTTGTAAAAGAAGAATTACAACAAAATGGAAAAACTATGAGAAAGAAAAAAAGAGAAAATAGTATGCTTCAATCTGCATTCAGACTCCATTATTCTTACTCTGGATGTGGATAGCATTTTCCATCATGAGTTAAACAAATCTTCTTAACAATTTGTGCTATTAAAAAAGTGGAATGGACTTTGAGATAGAGTGGATTCCTTTTCACTAGAAGTTTTGCTGGAAGCTAGGTGACCTCTTGCGGGGGGGGGGGGGGGGGAGGGAGTGTTGCTCTAGGCAATGTAGATTGTAAAAGGCATTTTTGTCAAGCAAGGATAGATAGTTTCTTAGATCTCTTCCAATTCTGAGATTCTACAGTTTGCCTAAGGTGATTTGCCTAAAGTTACAGAGCTGGTAAATGGGGAAAATCTTTCTGATTACCACATTCTTTCTCTCCCAGTGCTTATAACATAAAGTTAGTCCATAAGAACTGAAGAAATAAGTCAATTGAAATTAATTTAAGAATGAGGTGAGCTTTAAAATAAATCTCTTTTGATCCAGTTCAAAACTTGAGAATTTTAGCTTTTCTGACAGAGTCAGATTTTTGTAAGGGGTTGGTCCTGTCAACAGTCAGAAATGTCAGGGCAGATGACTATCAATCACCCAGCACTTCATCTTTTATTCTTATGACACCAGCTTCTATAAGCAGGAGTCTGTCAATCAGGATATACATAGCTCCCTGATTGGATCTATACATTTGTTCTAGATCCAGTACTATTTCAGTCACTGAAACTGCAGTGAAAACTGTTAAGCAATAGTTTGTTTAGTAAAAAACAAAACGACAAACAAAAAAAAACCATGATAAAACAAAACTAGAAAGCAAGACACAGGTATCATAGAATACAATATTCTAAACAATTCCCAGATTGAATCCCACTAAGAATCACCCAATACCTTTCAAGTTGAAATTCCTCTTCAGTTTTCTGAGCTGCTAAGGCTCACCCAGAAGTTTAATGTAGTATACTAGATCTCTCATCTTCCCATAGAGTGAGTTATTTTTGTTCAGTCATTTTCAGTTGTGTCCCATTCTTTTTGACCCCATTTGGCTTTTCTTGGGAAAGATACTGGAGTGGTTTGCCAGTGAGAGTAGGATACTCAAATTGGGCTGTCTACCCTGGAACTGAAGAGTGTTGTAGAAAGTTTTAGTGATTCTCATGGTCACAGCTGTATGAGTGAACTGGACAGCAGCAGCCGTAGCTAGAGGGACATGGAGACTCTTCTCCAGGGACTGGCTCATGCAGTCATCTATTCTTGAAATCCCAACCCTGAAAAAGGAGTGGGGGCATGAATTTTACTTTTGACAATGTCCACATAGATCTGCCTGATATCACAACTCTAATGCTGAGAACGGTTAGGGAAACAGATTTAGCTCCATGTTGGCCTTACCCATCAGTTCTCCACCACCCCCAATTTCTCTGTCTCTATCTCTTTCTCCTCCTCTCTCCCCCCTTTTATCTTTAAGCTCCAAGTTCTCCATCCTGATTCATTCATCATCTAACCAATTTCAATGGTGGGAAATAAAGCCAACCAGAAAGTATCCCATCTTGGCAATCCCCATAAAAATATTATGTCCACTAGCGACATCTCTTACATCACTGCTGTTTTGTACTGGGTGTATTTCCTCCTGAGATCATTGTTGTGTTAAGCTATTTTAATTTTTTTAGTTGCATAAACTCATTGATTTTAATTATTTGCAGATAATTACAGGAAGTCAGTGTGGTCCAGTGGAAAGGACAATAGACCCAGAGTTAATAGAGGCTTTTGATAATGGAGATGTCATTTCACTTCTCCAAATCTATTTTCTTATATGTTAAATAGGATAGAGAATAGGGATGGGGCCTGGATCTGGTATTTTACTAGTACAGGGAACTACTCAATGAGGAAATTTCTTCTCCCAATACAGGTTGGCACTTTTCTTGACACTTATAGTCTTAAAGAGAGATGCCAAGAGCATTGAGAAGTTAAGGGAGTTATTTCTCAGGGTAACACAGTCAGTATAAGTGTTAGTGATGGAAACTTGAACTCAGGTCTTCCTGTCTCCAAGGCCAGGCCTCTATATTCACAATGCCTCACCACCTCTACTATGTGGTAAATAGAGGCAGTAATATCTGTAGTACCTACCTCATAGGGTTATTGAAATAAAGTATGTAATATAACCTATTAGTGACAACCACCATTGTTATTATTTACAAATTCAATATGAGAAAAATTATTTCTCTTAGAGATATTCCTTCCTCTGAAACATTTCAAAAAGGTATATATATGCAGTCAAATGACGTGCCATCTTTTGTTTTCTCGGTATTCAATTTACTAATTTTTTTCATTCTTTGTCATTGCTGTAATTGTTATTCTCCCATAGAATCTACTTTTTTAAAGATGAATTTTCTTAGATTTATTTCTTTATCATCATCCACTCCTACATTAATACTATTGGCAGCCCAAGGGAAAGGAAAGTCCTTGGTTTCTCTTGAAAAAGTTTACCAGTGGATCATACTTCTTTGTTTCCTAAATCAGAACATTCCATCATGTGTAGAAGGAGGAACATCAGTTACAAAGAGTCTCCTAACTCTCAACACTCTATTTGAGACATTGGAGCCCATTAGTAAGAAAGGTCAAAAAATATTCTTCTCTGGAGATTTCTTAAGAACAAGGTTAACACCAATCTTTCTTTTCTGTCATAATCCTTCCTGCAAGCAGGAGTTGAGACAAGGTGATTTTTCAAGGTCCCTTTCAGCCCATGTTTCTAAGATGTCTGCGACAAATGAAATTGTACGACCACAAACACTCACAGCTACGCCCAAGTGTTATATACAAAAAAATATAGCAAACTTTTAGGACAAGAAAATTACCACACTGAGATGGAGCTATTGCCCATCAACTCAGTAGTCTGTCTCTCACTATGGTACCAAGGGACAGTTTGAGCAAGGGGAGTCTTATCTTTCTTAACATCCATCTAGATTTATAGAGCAGAATTTGATAACATATGTGTCTTGCACCCAGACAAGAGCCCAGGGTCACCTCAATGTCAAGATTCCATCAGAGCCTTTGTTGAGGACCTTGAAAAAATATATTTTTTTAAATTCCATAGATTGTTAGATCTGGAAGAGACCTTTGAGATCACCCAGTCCAATTTTTTCCTTTTTATACTTGTGAAAAATGATGCCCAGAAAAATTAAGTGACTGCTCAAGTTCACATAGCTACTTAGTAGAAGAGGCAGAGTTTGAACTTTCACTTTCAATGTTCTTTCCATTGCGCTATACTGTCTTACCAAAGATTAGGAATGCCCCCAAAACATCAGAGCTTCTCCTCCCTCAATAACTCATTGCAATTGTTAATCTACAGCAGATTATTAAGGATAGCTAGGATGTTTGGTCAATTCCTAAGTTTTAGACAGGGCCCCAGCAAACCCAGCCTCCCCATTCTTTCTGGGGAGTAAGGGACCACTTGAGGAAGGAGAGAAGAGAAGACTATCTTTTCTTTCCCTCTCTCCTCCAACCCATCACCCTGAAAAGGTGGATTCAGGCTTATCTTCAAAGTCAGCATAATTTTTTTTTTTGGTGAGGCGATTGGGGTTAAGTGACTTGCCCAGGGTCACACAGCTAGTAAGTATTAAGTGTCTGAAGCTGGATTTGAACTCAGGTCCTCCTAACTCCAAGGCCAGAGCTCTATTCACTGTTCCACCTAGCTGACCCCAGCATCATTTTTTAAAAGACAGTTTTAGAGTCTTTGTGGGGATCTTTGAAGAAAGAATTTGTCAGGGCTCAGACAACAGGAGGGATTAGTTGTGCTCTGAAAATTTCCTCATTTGTACTTATCTTCATTGGAGCTCCACTCTGATGATTCTGAAACACAGGATAATCTCTTACTCTCCCTGTGGACCATCTGGGATTTGAAATGTTACTCATCCTAGGCGATATAGGTAGGACCGAACTTTAAAATGTTTGCAGTAAGCAAGCTTGTGTGACTTGCATGGCCAATGAGAACCTTGAGAGGAAGTGTATCTCTGAGTGGTCTCCCATAGATAAACTTCTTCAATGGGGGCTACTGATTTCAATGTTAAGTGGAAAAAGCACTGGCCTGAAAATTAGAAGACTTTAGTACCAGCTCTGCCGCTAGAATAGAACACAAACCCCTTGTGAGTAGAAATTGTTTTGTTCTTTGCATTTGCATCCTCAAGCACCCGGTAGTCAGAAAGTTGACAAATATTTATTAAGCGTCTACTGTGTGTCAGGCACTGGCTTAAGCAGTAGGGATATAAAAAAAAAAGTCACAGAACAGTTCCTGCCCTCTAGAGGCCCTACGAGAAACTTCTCAAGGAATCTAAAGGGGAGAGACATCATGCATAGTAGATGCTTGTTGATTGATTGATTGGTTGATTGAAAGGTTCATAGGCTTTAAAGAAAAAAGGTCCCTTAGAAATCATAGAGTCCAACCCATGCATTTTACAGGTGAGGAAAATGAGACCCAGAGATGTTAAGCAACTTATTCAAAGTCATGCAAGTAGGAAGTGAAGGACCTGGGATTTGAACTTACCTCTCCAGATTCTGGCTCCATCATCTCTCTCACTGTAGCACACCACTTCATCCCTTCTATTTGTTTACAGAGCCCTCAATCACCTCTTGCCTATATCTATTACAATAGTCTCCTGATTGATCTCACTTCCTCGAGCCTCTTCCCATTCTAGTCTATCCTTCACAGAATTGCCAAAGAAATGTTTTTAAACTTTAAATGGTTTTAAACCCTACTCCATAAAATCCAGTGGCTCCCTAGAAGATAAGCTCTTCTGTTTAACCTTTAAAGCCCTTTACAATCTGGCTCCAACCTATACTTTTAGTTTCATTGTACCTCGTCGTTGTTCAATTGTTCAGTTGGTGTCCAACTCTTCATGACTCCATGGACCATAGCACACCAGTATTTTTCCAGTGGGTTTTCTTGGCAAATGATACTGGAGGGGTTTGCCATTTTCTCCTCCAGTGGATGAAGGCAAACAGAGGTTAAGTGACTTGCCCAGGGTCACACCACTAGCAAGTGTCTGAGTCCTGATTTGAACTCAAGTCTTCCTGACTCCAGGCCCAGTCCTCTATCCACTGAGCCACTTAACTGTCTCCCATTGTACCTTATTCCTCATCTAATATTCTCTGATCAAGTCAAATTGTCCTTCTCTCTGTTCCTCACACAGCACTCCACCTCTCATGCCTTTGTACAGGCCCTCTCCAAGTCTCAAGAGAACTCCCTCTTCTCCTCTGTATAAACTCTTCCTCCGCATAGATTCCCCTTTTCCTGCAAGACACAGCGCAAACACCACCTTCTACTTGGAGTCTGTCCTGATCACCCCACCAGCCAGCATCCTCCCTACCTAATGTGTATTTGTTGCATTTATTCTGTATATACTAATATACGTACTTGTTGTCTCTCCCTTTAGAACCTAGACTTCTTGAAAACAGGGATTTCTTCATTCTTTGTCTTCAAATCTATCTCCAGTGCCTAGGACAGTGCCTGGCATAGGGGAGGTGCTTAATAAATGTGTGTTGATTGATTGCCTCATTCCCTAACTAGCTAGGTGACCTTAGGCAAGTCACTTTCTGGGAATCTCATCTGCAGAAGCAATGGATTAGACTTAGACAATCCCTAAAGTCCCTTCTACCTCTAAAGTTATAATCCTAAAATGAATAATCTCTTTAAGATCCCTTGCCAGCTCTAAAAAGTCTGGAATTCAGGTTCTAGCATTCAATCAATTAGCTAATCATTTAGCAGAAAGATATTATTGAACTTTGCAGAGAGTCAGGCAGAAGAGAGAGAAGTGCCCTCTGGCAGGAGAAGGGGAAGGATGCTCTGGTTCACACTCAGTCATAAAAGGGGAACTGGAGTTAAAATAACCAAAATAAGAACTTGAAGGATTCCTGTCCTTTGGTCCCAACTGCATCTCCCCCCAACTCCAGCCTCCTATACTGTTTATGCCTACAGAATGAAAGGAGAAGAAACACCAGATAGCTAGGAGATGAGTGAGGGATCAGCCAGAGTCCAAGGCAACTAATCGTACATTCTAAACACATCACCATGAGTCAATTATAATAACCCCCCAGTGCCAGAACCAAGCACATAAAACAGATCTCCAAATCACATCTAGAAATAATGATTACAGTGGAAGCTCTCTGTCATCTGCCCTTACAGGAAACAGCTTCTAGCCAGAAGCTTAAGGCAATAAGAGACAGCACAAAATTACAAAGGGTGGAAAAGACTTCCTGAAATTTGCCCGGAGACTGAATCACATTTACAAGCATCTTGAACACTCCAGACCTGCCATGTTTCTTCTGCCTTCTCTGCTTCTCCTACATTGTGATTTTGGCTGTATTTGAATAGGAATATGTAGCTTAACCACTATCCTTACCAGATTCTTGGATTCACAAGGTCAGAATGAAGGCAGAAAGTAGTCGGGGTCAAATTCTCAGCACTGGACAGTTACAGGGACTTGATTCTTTAGGAATGCCAAGCTCATGCTTGAGAAGGGGATCCAAGATCATTGATGTAAGGCATTGATAGTCTCAGATGAGAAGGCCAAGATTAGTCGGAAACACAAAGAATCATATAGCCATAGAATCTTACAGTTGGAAGATCCATCAGAAGTCACCCAGCCCGAGTATCACCTGAAGTGTTCAGTCACTATTTGGAATCACTCTTGTCCAACTTTTCTTTGTGAGAGGGAGTATGATAGAATACAAAGAGCACTGAATATGGAGCCAGAAGACCATAGGGAAGGAAAATAAATTAGACTTTCTCAGAGCTATAGAACTGACTCTTAAAACCCAAGATCCCACTCAGGGAGTCCACAAAACAAGATCCTTCTCATAAACAATCCTAGATCAGTTGTTAACAAAAATTACTTTCATACATGTAAAACATAAAAGTATACAAAGCATTCTCATGGTCAGTCAACAAGCATCAATTAACCACCTATTAGGTGCCTAAGTACTAAGCTAAGCATTAGAGTAAGCAAAAACAAGGCAAAAAACAGTTCCTGCGCTCAAGGTGCTCGGTCTAATAATAATGATGATGATAATAACAATAATTATAGTTGGATTTATGTAGCACTTTAAGATTTGCAAAGCATTTTATTCAAAGTGTATTATCTCATTTGATCCTCACAATCACCCTGGAAGATGGGTGCTTTTATTATCCCCATTTTATATGTGTGGAAATCGAGGCAAGGAGAGCTTAAGTGACTTGCTCAGGGTTACACAGCTAATAAATGTGTGATGCTGGATTAAAACTTCAGTCGTGGGGCAGCTGGGTGGCACAGTGGCTAGAGCACCAGCCAGGAGGACCCAAGTTCAAATTCAGCCTCAGACACATAACACTTACTAGCTGTGCCACTCTGGGCAAGTCACTTAACCCCAATTGCCCTCACCAAAAACCAAACCAAACCAAAACAAAACAAAACAAAACAAAAACAAACAAACAAAAAACAACAACAGCTCAGTCTTTCTGATTCCAAGGTATGAACTCTATCTACTGTGCCACTTAGACATCAAAGGGTAGGAGACAACAGATAAACAATTATGTACAAATAAGATCTATACAGGATAAGTGGGAGATCATCCTAGGCAGAAGGCACTAGCGTTATGTGGAAGATAACATTTTAGCCAGGATTTAAAGGAAGTCAGGAAAGCCAGAATACACCAGCATATTCGTCTTTGAATATGCTGAGATATTCAATTATGTAGCCCATATTGTACAATTCTTCCAAACTGTTAAGCAAAACATTATAAAAAAGTGATTGAGACTGATAGCACACCAACCTTACATTTCAATAGTTTTTCCTCTGCTAAAAGAAAGGATGAGGCTATAATGAGAATCAACATTGTCTATTTTTGTTCTGAGTTTCTTGAGGCCTTTAAAATCATCTTTATTTATTATAGTTGCAGTGGTTTGTGTATATTATTCTTTTGGTTCTGCTTTCTTCATTTGGCATCACTCTGTACGGGGCTTCTCATATTTCTTTAGTTTTTTTTTTTATATTAGTTGCTTATGGCTCAGTAATATTCCATTCACACCGCACCGTTTGTTCAGAGATTCCCTAATCATTGAGTACAAGGTTTCCAGTTCTTTGATATTGTAAACAGTGCTGCTGCTGAGATATAGTTTGCTTACTGAGATACAGTGTGTTCTTTGGTTTTGTTTTGATAACCTCCTTGGGGCATAAACTCAATAGTGAAAACTCCATGTCCAAGAGGTAAGGGAGAGAGGGGTGGTTGGAGGAGATTGATTAAGTTCTCAGTGTTACTGCCATCTAATTTTGATATGTTCGTTTCTAATGATTTCCTATATATCCTCTCCATTTATTGTTTATTTTGTTCTTTGGGTCTCTCCTTTTAACTTAGTTAATGGTTTATAAATTTTATTATTTTTCAAAATGTACCCTATTTTATTGGTTAATTGCTTTTATATTTTAATTCCATTTCTCTCACTTTTGAGTTTCAAAAATCTCCTTTTTGTGTGTGTTTGTTTTGGAAGAGTTTAAATGTGTTTTTTCCTGGGGTTGTAATTTTTAAAATTATATGCTGAATTCTAGTCCTCTCTTTTTAATTTTTTATTACTAAAAGCACACAAGGATGTAAATTTTCCTCTGAGGAATGTTTTACATAAATTCCATAAATTTTATCTTATTGCCATTTTCTTTATTTGTTAATTGCCTTATGATTTGTTCTATAACCTACTCATTATTTATGATGCTTTTTATTCTCTGCTTTGGCTTAAATCTTTTATTAATATGCATTATATTGATTATAATTTTTACTGAATTATGGTGCAAAGGATATGTTTATGATTTTTGTCTTTTCATATACTTATGAATTCATTTTACCTCAGCATATGAATTATTTTGGGGTAAGTTCCAAAGGAGCCTGTAAAACACATATATTCTCTAAGACTTCAATTCTCATGGATTTATCAAATCAGATTTTTCATGTTAAGTTGCCTAAAATTAATCTTTTAGGATTTAGGCCTTTTTTTCCCAATTCAGTTAGCCTTTCTTTTAAGGAGTTAGTTGTTATGCCATTCAGGGCATATATTTTTAATATTGATATTGCTTTATAATTTGTGGTATCTTTAGTCATAAGTAGTTTCACCACTTGTTTCTCCTAATGGTTTTTATGCTTGCTGTTGCCTTATTTGAAGTTATAACTGTGATTCTATTTTTCTGGATTTAGCTCAAGTACAAATATTATTTCAGCCCTTAACTTTGAGTCTGTGTAAGTTCCTATGCTTTTAATGAGATGCTTCTATGCAAGAAATTTTGGAGTTTCATTTTCTAATCCCTTCTGCAGTTAATTTTCCTTTTATGGATTAACAGCCCAATAATGTAATTATTATTATTTATAATAATTATAATCCTTAGATTTTAATTCCCCTCTTTTTGATTATTGCACTATTTTCTTTCTTTTTATCAGCCCAGTGCTGCCTGCTTTAACAACTTACCCTCACTCCCTGAAAAATATAACCTCTCTACCCTTCTACCATATTGCCTACATATTAAGTTTACTTTAATCTGTAACAATTCTATATTAAACACACACACACATACACACACACACACATACACTCAAATACTTCACCCAAATCAAAGACCATCTTGCTATTATACTCTTTTATATCTGATCTAGATACGTTATTTTCCCGCTGTCAGAAATTCATTTTACCGATGCAGTTCAACAGCTATTCTACAAATTATAGTCTATGAGAATTGCCTGGGGAACTGAGAAGTTAAGTGACTTACTTAAGGTTACACAGCCAGAAGATGTCAGCGGCAGGACTTAAAGCCATGTCTTGACTCTGAAGCTTGCTCTCTATCCACTCTTTCACATTGAGTCTCAGGTAGTCTACTTATATTGACATAATCATTATTTTAAAAACCCTTCATCATAAAGTCCAGATAAGAGTATAGCTTAGGAGTCACCTTTTTTCCTCTCCCATACCAACATCTTTGTTCAATTAACTTCTTTTTGATGCACAAAGAAAACATTTTCATTTCTCACTTTCTCACTTTGTCCATCCTCAGCATTATACCAGATGATCTAGTTGTATATTCTTTGTTCAAGGGATTCTTTCCTCAAATTTTTTGCCTTTGTGTTTTCAAAGGCTCATGATAGCTATGATTTAAAATCACAGTAGAACTGACACATTTGCAAACCATATAAACACTGAGTCTTCCTTTTCTTGCTACTTGCACTGCAGTGTATATTACCATAATACATTCCAACTCCTTGGTCAGTTTGCATGTTAAGGGTCTTTCTCAAGTTTTAGATTTCTCAAAAGGAAGGAATTAAATATTCTGACAACACTGATGAACCACTTTTCCTCATGATGAAAGTATCCTCAGTTTTTTAGAATTGATAAGGTAGGAAAGAAGTAATTTTCCCTTGCCTTTTTTGTATCTTAAATTCTAACCTCTTCTTTCATTTATTGTCAATATTGAGTAATCCTATGAACTTTGAATTAGTGCTTATTAATATATGAATTACCTCATCCTGACTGCTTGTAAGAATCTCTTTTGACCCTGTAGCTCTGAAATTTGGTGGTTACAGTCCTGCGTGAGTTAAATCTGGGGTTTCTTCTTGGTAGCATTGTGTGGATATTTTCTTTTTGTGTTTTGCTCTCTTTTTCTAATACAGGCAATTTTATTGTATGATTTCTTCAAATATGATGAGATTTTCAATTTATTTGTATTTTTCTGGGATACCAAATATTATTAAATTGTTTCACTGACCTATGTTATCTCTTTGTTGGTTTGGTTTATATAGACTCCTGAAGTCTTCAACTTTTGCTTTCATTGTCCTATTTTTCCTCTATTGTTTGTTCTTCTATTGCTACTTTTTTTTTCATTCTGCCTCAACTCCTCAGAGAGTCTATTGATTTATTGAATTTTTGCACCTTCTTTTCTATGTTCTGAATTCTCATATTCTTCTTCTTTATTAAATTCTCTCTGTATCTCTAATCTTAGGGATGCCATGTCTTCCTTTATATCTCTTAGTGTGATTCAGAGCAGTAGTGAATTGACCCAGCAGTGGAGACCTATAAGAAAGGGAGCAATCAGCCCATTGACTTTGCCATATCCAGAAGTGAACTTGCTGGGTGGATTGTAGTCAGAATTCTCAGCAAGAGTCCACTCTCTCCAAGGACTGAGGTTGTTGAGGAAAGTATGCTTTCAATTTCAGACATTATTGTCCTTCATTTCTTGCTATATCTTCTCAGTAAATATTCCTTTATAAAAGTGAATTGATATTAATTGCCTAATTGGTATTAAAGAGATTTTTTATTTTGCTTTTTAGTAAGGCAATTGGGGTTAAGCTACTTGCCCAGGGTCACACAGATAGTGAATGTCAAGTGTCTGAGGCCGCATTTGAACTCAGGTCCTCCTGACTCCAGGGCCAGTGCTCTATCCACTGCGCCACCTAGATGCCCCAAAGAGATTTCGATGACATCGAGAAGATCTTGGATCCAAATTATATTACAGTGGTAATCACTGGTTGGATGATATTGAGAAGAACCCAACTGGTCAGTTGATATTGAAGGAAAGGTATGGATGGGGCTCATGACTAGTCAAACTTTCGGCACTCAACCTGCCAGGGCTAATAGGGGTCGGGAGAATAAGCACAGAGCCTATGTTATGCAGTAAATATATCTTGTTCTAATTTATAAATCTTTTTTACTTTATTGTGATATTTCTTGTTGCCTTATTGAATCACTGAGTTCTGTTTGCTTCATTCAGTTTTTCAGGCTATCAACTACTTGTTATTTAAAAAAAAATTTCATTTCAGCTTTTCATTTCTTCTTTCCATTATTCTTTGCAGTCTTTGTGGGCAAAACATTTTTTCCTAAGTTTCTATTGTGATTACTCTTGAATCATTCCTTTGAGATTTTATTTCCAGATTCTTTTAAGCCGTAATATTTCTTTATTTTAATGTGAGATTTTTTTTAGTTTTTGGATTTTTTTTTTCGGTTTGATCGTATCTATAGCAAAGGTTTTTGGGTAAGGACTTTGTACCAGGGTCAGGTTCTGGCTCCTCCTGCACTGTTGTATGGGCAGGGCAGATAGGCTCAGTGGCTATCTCTCCCTGCAGTCCCAAAGTGAAACAATAATGTACCACGTCTAGCTACTTCCTTTGCTCTATAGTCTGGAAGTTTTTGCAGTCTGTAGGTGGGAGCTGCCTAGAACTTAGCCCATTTTCTTCCACAGCCTGGCTTGGGCTTGGGAGCAGGATAGAGACACTAGAAGGTTGTTTTTTTAAAATTGGTTTTATCAAAGTATTATTATTATTATTATTATTATTATTATTATTATTATTATTATTATTATTATTATTTTGCTTTTTGGTGAGGCAATCAGAGTTAAATGACTTGCCCAGGGTCATACAGCTAGTAAGTGTCAAGTGTCTGAGGTTGGATTTGAACTTAGGTCCTCCTGACTCCAAGGCCAGAGCTCTATCCACTGTACCACCTACCTGCCCCTAAAATATTATTAAGGAGCAATTTTCTCATTAGGCACCATTGCATATATTCAGCAGAATATAAACTTTGTTATTAGATACATAATCCCCACAGTTTATATTGAAGTCATATTCATAATATTTTTCAAAGGTCAGAAAATTTTTTTTGTTTTGTTTTTATTTGTTTGCTTGTTTTTAACTCATCAAGCTTCCTGATATCAATGCTTTTATTGACATATTCAAAATTTTTGCTTCGAGCCCCTACTGCCACATCCTGTGCCTTCAGTCTATCTTCTAGGCCCTAGAGTCTAGGGTATCTCCAACAGGTGGAGCTGGCCATGTCAATTTCCCCAGGAGTCGTTTTCTGGGGGTTGGTACCTCAGTCCACTTCAGTCTATGCAGTCACCTGCCAAGAAATCTAGGACTTCGAGCTTTGCTCCCTGCAGCATCTCCAGGGCTGGCTGAACCTCCCCAGACTGGCTAATTATACCAGTCTTGACTCAGTTTCCTCTTACCTCAGGTACCATCTCCTTGTGTGTTCCTTTACGGGACAGAGGAGCTCAGAGTTTCCTGTTCATTTTGGAATTTCACTTGGCTTTCTTCATCAATGTTAGTTCTTTGAGGGTTTGATGGAATTCACTTGTAAATCCATCTAGTCCTGGAGCTTTTTGTTGTTGTTGCTCCTTTAAGACTTAACTCATGGCTTGCTTAGCTTATTTTTCTGACATTAGATGACTTAAATTCTCTATTTCTTGATCTGTTAATGTGGTACTTATCTGCATTTTTGTTTGTATTCATTCATTTCTTTTAAATTTTCAGTTTCTTGGCATACAAATAAATGGTTCCTAATAATTTACTTTATTTTTCTGTTTGTTGTGATTTCTCCTTTTCCATTTTTAATACTAACACATTAGGCTTTTTTCTCTCTTTTTTAATCCAAACTAGCAAATGGTTTATCCATTTTATTGGATTTTGTTTAAAGAAATAGCTTCTAGTTTTATTTACCTATTAAATGTTTTATTTTAGTTTTGCTTTCAATTTTGTTAATCTCTTCTTTGGTTTTCAGAATTTTGACGTTCCATTAGGAGTTCCCCTCCCCATTTGTTGGTTTTCTATATATTTTTTTATTGCATGCCCAATTGCATGACCAATTAATCAATCTACTTCTCTCCCCCATCCTACCTTTTTGTTACTGCTGAAAGTTTTTTGAGATCTAAATTTTCCCCTTAGGACTGCTTTGGCTGCATCCCATACTTTTGGTATGTTGTTCATTGTCATTTTCTTTGATGGAATTTTCCATTGTTTCTATGATGTGTTCCTTGGCTGTTCTTTATTATTCATAAATGTTTCTCAAGGGAGCTGGGTCTACCAAGAACTTTTCAAGATGCTGTCTTGTCCAGAAACCTCATTCTTTTTTCTAGAAGTATAATTATTGCTACAATCTTGTTCTTCTTGGAAATTTCTCTTCACTTTCCTTTACCACCTATTATGTGTTCTTTGTATTAGTCTCTTTTTTCTTACTTTTTTCTCTAGTCTCCTATAAAGTTGCCTCTGAGGGTTTCTTTCCTTTCTTTCTAGGAGTCCAATTTATCTGAATAATAAAGTGCATAAAAGTGAAAATCTGGAAAGGTAATTTGGATTTGAAAGACTTTGTTGTTGTTGTTTTTGCTTGTCTTTCCTTCTTGAAGAGGACCATGGCATCAGGAAGGTGATCCCATGACTCACAAGTGAATTGGATTTAAGTGAAGGAGGGCCGTGCAAAGTCACTGGACTCACTTTCTTCTTCCTGGATTTGAAAGACTTTAGAACTCTGATGATGTAATGTTGTCACTAAAGACAACTGAAGTTGAAACATGCCACCCACCTCCTGCCAGAGAGGTGATGGATTGAAAACACAGAATAAAGCACATTTTTTTGATATAGCTGATCTGGGAATTTGTTTTGCTGGACTAAAGATTAGATAAATAGGTATAGATAGATAGATAGATAGATAGATAGATAGATAGATAGATAGATAGATAGATAGATAGATAGAAGAAAAGAGGAAGAAAGGAAGCAGGAAGGAAGGCAGGAAGGTAGGAAAGAAGGAATATAGGAAGGGAAGAAGGAAGGAATATAGGAAGGAAGGAAGGAAGGAAGGAAGGAAGGAAGGAAGGAAGGAAGGAAGGAAGGAAGGAAGAAAGGAAGGAAGGAAGGGAAGGAAGGAAAAAAGGAAGGAAAAAAGGAAGGAAGGAAGGAAGGAAAAAAGGAAGGAAGGAAGGAAGGAAGGAAAGAAGGAAGGAAGGAAGGAAGGAAAAAAGGAAGGAAGGAAGGAAGGAAGGAAAAAAGGAAGGAAGGAAGGAAGGAAGGAAGGAAGGAAGGAAGGAAAGGAAGGAAGAAGGAAGAAAGAAGGAAGGAAGGAAGGAAGGAAGGAAGGAAGGAAGGAAGGAAGGAAGGAAGGAAGGAAGGAAGGAAGGGAGAGTGGGAAGGAGGGAGGGAACGGAGAGGGATGAAGGGAAGGAAAGAACGAAGAAAGAAGCAAGGAACAAATGACCAACCTAGCAAATCAAATCAATAAAAACGGTATAATTGGAACCAGATTGTCAAAGAAGGTGAATACCAGGCTGGAGAGTTCACGTAATAGAGGTAAAAAGGAGCCACCGAAAGGGCTGAATTGGGAGGGAATTGTCCCTGGAGCAGATCATTTCAGCAGCTGTGTATAGGGTAGATTAGAGAGTGAAGAGCCTGATGACAGCAGGTTGCTACGGATGGAAAAGCCTTTTTAAAAAAGTATAAAGCCCTACCCAAATGTAGGTAGTATTCTTATTAAATGTGCTGAGATCTTTACCTTCTCCCTCCTCCAGAACAAATGTGCAAACTGTCTCCTCCTGCCCATACCCCTCCACTCTCCCCTCCTCTCACAGCGTTTCCAGCATCTCTTTTAATTACCAAATTAGTCTCCTAATCTCACCCAGCACAGAATGCTTCATTGTACACCAGCAAATCACCGAGAGTACAGATTTAGAGCCTTTGTAATTCGTTCTTCATCGATCTGTGGAAGATGCTGCTGCTTGGTGTTGCCCTGACTTCTGTGACATCTGGGTTAACACTCCCATGGCTTAAAAGAAAAGTCCTCAATTCCTCACTAACTGTTGGCAGGCAGGCAGACCCAAACGGAAGAGCTAACTTCTCCCTACACTCTGATTACGCTATTTGTATTAGTGAAATGACTAAATTTAATTTTCTTGGAAACTGTTGGCTAATTGGTCTCAGGAAGTGAGGGCATGAGCAAGAACCCATTACTTTAAGCAAAAACATGATTCTTGGTTTTCTAAATTTAAAACTTTGTTTCCAGTTTTGGGAAAAGGTCATTGTTGGGTCTTCCTTTATCTGAGTCAATGGACTGCTATTAATGGTCCCCTTTTATTTTTAACTATATCAAAATTGCTAGCGTAGGGGGCTTGAGGGGGGCTTTTTCAGGTTTCGTGCACTGCAGTTTATTTAAGGGGAAAAGTTAATGGTTAGCATAAAATCAGTGAACGCAATTGAAACCTGAGAGCCCTTATAGTTTATTTCTCTCCCTCACATCATGCATTTTGATGTACAGGCAGGTCTGTTTTAACCTTGTTTGCTGGGTCTATGAAAACATACAGAATTCAGGTGAAACAAGGCTATCAGGAGCATTTAGCTCCATAGGAACAGAGCTGAGCAGAACTGAGCTGGAGAGAGCCCAATAGTCTGAGATATGCAGTGGGAGAGGTGGGCAGGGGAAGGCGGTCTTAGGCAGCTGCTGTACTTGATGGCCGTGATGGGATGCAGGAGGGAAGCTGCCTTTTGGAGATTGTGTTAGCAGGTCAGTCAAGGCGGGGTGCAGTTAGAGCAGGCAGGGGCTGCTTTCAAATAATCAAGATCTTACCACTCTGGTGGAGTGTGGTTATAATGTCCTAAATGATATTATTGCGAAAATGAAGCATGGAGTACTAAATACTGTACTAAGCACATGAAAATAGACTGCCTGGTATCCCAGATTCTGTTCCCTCCATTCAATAAATGTTTATTAAGTGTCTACTGTGTGTAGAGCACTGAACTCAGGAAAGGGAAACAAAGATGAAAAACAACATAGCTATTGCCCTGAGAAGTTTACAGTCTAATATGGGGAAAATGCTATATACAAATACAAGTATCTTAAAGGGGAGGATGTGATAGGGGCAAGGCAGGGACAGAGTGATATGAGAAATTTGAAAAAGGAAGGAAGGGAAGGGAAAGGAAGGAAGGAAGGAAGGAAGGAAGGAAGGAAGGAAGGAAGGAAGGAAGGAAGGAAGGAAGGAAGGAAGGAAGGAAGGAAGGAAGGGAGGAAGGAAGGGAGGGAGAGAGGGAGGGAGGGAACGGAGAGGTATGAAGGGAAGGAAAGAATGAAGAAAGAAGGAAGGAATGTGGAAGAGGATGTGGGGAGTAGGTGTCAGGAAAGGCTTCCTGGAGGGGCATCCTACAATTAGTAATAACCACACCCTCCAGGAACTTCTATAATTTACCAGTCACTGGTACAGTTGAAGACAGGGAAGTAGATCATCATTCCAAAGACAAAAACAATTATAACACTAATCAGACTTCTGAGAAAACTTCCCAGGCACATACCTGGCTCTATCCAGTTTATCCTATCTCTTCCCATGGTGGTCTCAGGGCATTAGGGCAAGGTTCTATGGGCTAGGATGTCCAGAGGACAGAGTATCTGGTAATGGGGAGCTTGGGGAAAACAGTAGTTTCTTAGATGGAATGGGAAGCCAGGTAAGGTAAGAGTAACACAATAGTAGATCCCAGAGGTTCATTGTGCCTTCTTCCAGTCCTCTGTAACTCAGCAGGAAGGACAGAGAGATTACTCTTACTTTCTGCTGTCTTAGTCTCTTGGTAAAGTCTGGCTGTTATTTATTAGAGTCAACTGGCACCTGACCCCTCTGGTATATGGATGGTCTAATTCATACCTTGGGCTGGTTAGATCATTGTGTTTTGGAGGGAGGAGAAGTGGAATTTTTGGGAGAGAGGGAGGGTGGACATAATATTATTAATTCTCTTCTATACATAGAAAATCTTTCATTTCTTTCCTTCCCAAACACATCATAACTCTGATCCTGCTTTCTAGACAGACTCTCTGAGTTGCTCTGGCTGAAAAATTTATCTTCTTGCAGTCAACTGAGTGACGAGTCTCCATGAACTTGACTAGGCTAGTCCTGGAGCCACAGACCTGAAGGCAGGCTATCATGGGGCCTATTTATATTCAGACTTATGTCAGCTTAGTAGAACCTGTATAGTATGAGATCCCTGAGAGTGGGAACTGTCCTTTTCCTTTTTTTTTAACCTCCAGCAATTAAATTAAGCTCCAGCGTGATGTCTGGTACTTAATAGACACTTAATAACTGCTAGTTGACTGAACACAATGAAATGGAAACAGGGGAGAAATAGTATTGCTAAGAGGCAGCAGCATGGCTCACCCTGGAGTCTAATGGCTAATACCTGGATTCAAGACTTGCATCTGGGGTACACTAGCTCTGTGACCACGGACAAATCATCGAAACTTTCAGTGACCCAGCGATTCTCTACAGCTGTAATAAAATAAGGAGCTAAGTTTCATGGGTGGATGGAATTTCCATATTGCCAGTTCTCTCCACTAATGAAATTACCAGTCTGTAACTCAGGAAAACAACTGTAAAGTATAACACCAGCAATGCCTTACATTTGTTAAGTGCTTTAATCTTCTCAAAGCACTTATACATGCAATATTTCATTTGATCCTTTCAGTAAAGACATGAGGTAAGTAACATACAATTGTATAATCTTTCACAGATGAAAAAACTGAGTCACCAAAAGATTAACTGACTTGCTCATGACCACACAACTACCTAGTGGCAGAGCTAAAATGAGAATCCAGAGCTCCAAAGATTCGATTTAGTTCAATTCAACTAGTTCTATGTTCAAGGCAGAGAGCCAGTGTGGTAGAGGGGAGAGAGAACTGGACTTAAAACCAGCAAGATGTGTTCATATTCCACCTTTGACAAATCCTGGCTGTGTCGTCTTGGGAAAATTGCTAAACCTCTCTAGACAGTTCTCTAAGGCTACAAATTGTAAAGAAAATGTTGGCCTCCTTGGGTACAGAGAGTTTTCTCACTTGGGAGTTCCTTATACCAATGGAATCACAGGTCCAGTTTCCATTCTATCTCATTCCATCCTCTCTTTTCCTCTCCTCACTTCTCCTTTCTTCTCTTCTCCTCTCCTCTCCATATTATCCTATCCACATGGGAGGCAGTGTGCTAGGCACAGTAGATACAAAGACAAAGATGAAAAATAGTCCCTATCCTCAAGGACCTTATATTCTACCAGAGTAAAGGATGGAAATTAGGACTGGGATAAGGATAGATCAGTCTTAGACCAGAGTAGACCTAGGAAGCATAGAATTAATTCTCAATTTTGGAAAGACTTGAGTGCCAGTCAAAGGGAAATGTACTTAGAGGGTTTGGGGGTTCACTGAAATTACTTTGTATATAGAATAAGAATGATGAATGGGTTTATGCAGAGATAATCACCAGGGGAAGGCACCTGAATTAAGGAATATCAGAAAGGCTTTCTTGCAGAAGGTGAGATTTTAGCTGGGAAGTCAGGGAAGCTGAGAAGCAATGATGAGGAGGCAATTTCCAGGCGTGGGGCAAACCCAGTGAAAATTCAGTCATTTGGGGAATTTTGTTTCCTGAATCCCATGAGCCAATTTTTTTTCTGTTACATACTGTTATGTTTCACCTCGTTCTTTTCATGTTTCATCCAGATGATCACAGATGACCTTGGTGATTGTTGGAATATAGGGATCACCCCAGACCCAAGGAAAGTAGGAGGTTCTAAAGTTGTCTGGTAGCCCAAAGAATGGGATTTTCTATCTAGGATACGTTTACATGGATGTTCCATGGGCATCTCAAACAAATGTGTTCCAAATGACTCATCATTTCTCTCCCAACTCACCTCTTCCTCAAACTTCACTATTTCTATTGAAAGTATTGCCAACTTTCTGATCACACAGGCTTAGAGTCGTCCTCTCTTTGTCCTTCACTCAGCTTCATACCTTACATGTGGCCAACTGCCAAGTCTTATTCATTCGTCCACCATAACATTTTTTCCCCTTTCTCCATTCACACAGACACTACCTAGTCTAGCCCTCTTGCCTGTACAATTGTAGCAGACTCCCATTCACAGGCTAACTCCATCCAACTGGCAACATGCCCTAAGTAGGCAATTCCCACATGGCTGTCCAATTGATTGAACCTTCCTCTCTAACCTAAACCCAGATTGGCATCACTGAGACATAAGTCCCTTTACCTCTCCAACACTCTTCTACTGTGACTGATATGTCAAGGTCATAGTGACCCAAAGATCATAGGTCCATAGAATATTATATGTGGCAGGGTGCTTAAAAGTTTACTTGAAAAACCTGATTTTATAGAGGAGGAAACCTATGCTCAAAGAGTTGAAACGACTTGTCCAAGGCCACACGGCCAATAAGTGACAGAGCCATGATTTGAACCCAAGTCTTCTGACCATGTAAAACTCTTCTCAAATATCCACTGCTAGGACCTATCCCTCATCTCTCTCTGTGCTCATGAATAAGTTTTTTACCTGCTGGTAGTTTTGTTGCACTTGGGATTCTCAAAGGTCATTTGGACCCCAACAAGACAGTTCATCTTTCTTCTTCCTCCCTTGTCCCCTCCCCCTCCTGCCAGCCACCTTCTCCCCTCCCCACCACCCAGAACATATGCTGACTCATGAGAGGTGCTCAGAGCATCTGAATGGCCTCTTGGGGGAATGGCCTCTGACAGGCAATTTCAGCTGCTCCTTAAGAGGAGATGAATTGGCAGCCTTTGCTTTATAATTTCCTAACCACTTTATGTAATCAAGGTTTCTGCTCAAGCACAATTACTTTTCAGAGTAAAAATGTGGTGCATTTAAATTCTCCATCACTCTTTATTTTCTCTCGCTTTTTGCCAATGTAAATAGCCCTCCCTGTCTATTTTTAGAGTTTGTGGAAGCACATATATTCGATTCTGAGCAGTCACTGAATTTTACACAGAAGCTTTTGCCTAACATGGCTTAAGTGCTTGAAAGGGGCAATCAAATGTACTGATGGGTAAGAAAAAGGGGTGGAAGTAGAGGAGAATAGGACGGATGGAGTCCTTTGTTTCATTCCTTTCTATCAATCACCCTTAACATGTAATGTTCTGTATGGTAGTTATCTATATTTGTGTCTTTTCTTCTTATTTAAGGAAAAGAGACTATTCAATCTACTCCTCTGTCAGCCTCACAAAGACATGGGTCACGCATGATCTAACCTCTGAACCACCCACCTACCCAACACACACAGACAAACACATTTAGCACAGTACCTTAAACACAGAAAGTGCTTAATATCTCTTTGTTAGATTAATTAACAAATGAACAAAGATGCCCAGGCACACTTGGTTCTAGAAACTTCTTGTATCTTTCTTCATTTCATTTAATGATAACACTGTTCTTGGATTGTTGAATATCAGACAATCCATGCATATTTATTAAGCACCTACTATGTAGGGCAGCTAGGTGGCACCATAGTGCATAGAGTGCTGGGCCTGAAGTCAGGAAGGCTCATCTTCCTGAGTTCAAATCTGGCCTCAGACCTTACTAGCTGGGTGACCCTGGGGAAGTCATTTAACCCTGTTTACCTCAGTTTCCTCATCTGTAAAATGAGCTGGAGAAGGAAATGGCAAGCCACTCCAGTATCTTTGCCAAGAAAACCCCAAATGAGGTCACAAAGCATCCCCAAATACTGTACTAAATGCTGGGGATACAAAGAAATAAAAGACAGACTCTCTTTTATGCGTCACCTGATGGTTATCAGAGGTTTATTGAGCAACAAGCATTTCTGTTGTTATATCTTCCAAGGAATCCTAAATGATCTGGAGAAATGGATGGGAGATATCTTGCTGTAAAAGATCGTTTTTGTCTACCAAATATAATTCTTTTTTTTTCCCTTGAAAAGAGATTCCCTGTGCTTTCTGAGGTCCTTCAGATGCTCCTATTTTCAGATTACATTGTGTTGAAGGCATCAAGCCCCTTTTTAAGAATTGCAGAGCCCCATGGAAGAGATCTGTAATCACTCAAAGGAGTTTGGCCTGCCCATCCACACAGAGAAGACAAAGTGGATACAGAGTACCTATTACTAAGATTGCAACATGCATCTAAATGGCTGCCCTCTGCAGCTTGTTCCACAAAAAAAAAAAAATGTGTATCTGAGATAGTATAAATGGACAGTGATCTAGGCTCATAGCTGAAAAGTCAAAGGAAGCATGCTTTTGGGAAACTGAAAAGCTTTCTTACTCACCCCAAGCTTCACACAATCATTGAAGGCCCATCTTTCCCAAACAAATATTTTTTTACTGGTATTGTTATATAACAGTGAGATCTGGAATACCACTGCCTCTGAAGAACTAAAGATAAGCATAATGCAGAGGGCAACAGAAACATTTAATATAAAACATATAACAAACATACTCATATAATGAGTATGATCAGGCTTCAACCTATAATCAACAAGGAACTCTGAAGAAGAGCAGGAGTAACTGATATCATCGAGGGGTTAGATGATAGAATGAGGAGGGCTGGTCTCATGGAGAGAGTATAGGATGACAGGAGAGCTCCACTCATATCTGTTGATGTCAGGAGAAAGTTAGAAAGGCCTCCAGCATGTTGAACAGACCTTTTGGGGAGCATATAGACCAGAGTCACACAGGATGAGCAGATAAGGATCAGATGGAATCTGCGTCATGGAAGGGAACTCCTGAATCAATAGTATCACAGACCCCCTTTGAATATTTGAGAATATATTTTCAATGTTGGGTCTTCATATATATGTGCTATGGGTATATATGCTAAGATTTGTCTTAGATTGTAAATTTCTAAGGACACCTGATTAACTTATTTATTCACTCATTCAACAAATGTCTTTAAGTACTTACTCTGTAATAATAATAATTACCAACATTAATAACCAATATTTTAGCTTTAAAGTTTGTGAAGCCTTTTGTCTATGTAATATCTTCTGCACCTCATCCTAACCCTTGAGGTAGGTATCATTACCCCCATTTTATACCTGAGGAAACAGTCTCAGAAAAACTAGATGACTCATCCATGATCACATAGCTGGTGAATGTCTTAGGCAAGATTTAATCTTAGATCTTCCTGATGAGAGCACCTCCCCTCCCGACTCTGCTCCTTCCCCAGCACTCTATCCAGTACTCCAGGTATAAGGCCAGACTTGGGATATGAAGACAATGAAACGGTCCCTGGCCACAGGGAATTTACACACTATACTTGGGGGATACAATATGTTCTTAAATAAGAAAATACAAGGGAATTTGAGGAAAGTGAGAACATTGGTACCTGTGGAGATGGGGAAAGACTGTGACTGACATCTGAACTGAGCACTGAAGGAAGATAAGCATTCTGAAATGTTGAAAGGAAAATGGAATGAACTCCAGGCATTGGGACAGCTTGTTCCATTGCTAAGAGGCAAAAGTAGGGATGTTGAGTGACAGTTCAGTTTGCCTGCTAGGCTATGGGCAAAAAAGTGATGTAGCAGAAGAAATCTTGGAGTGGAAGCTAGAAGACCTGGATTCCAGTCTCTTATCTGTCATGAACTCATTGTGTGACTTTGGACAAGTCACCGTCTCCTTGGGTCTCAGCTTTCTTAAAGTATCTACAAAATAAAGGGGTTAGACTACCTGGTCACTAAGGTTCCCTTCAGCTCCAACATTAATTCTATGGTCTTCTATAGCCTGGTCTTTATCAGTCTGTATAGCATTGTCTCTGATATTTTATATGTTATATACTATTTTACATATATATTATAAATAGCATATATATATATATAGAAAATATCATAGACTAGGCCATAGAGTATAGAATTATAATAATACAGCAATATATACTTATATATTATATAATATTTTGCTATATTATAATATTGCTATATATATATAATATGCTAGTGGGGTCGGGAACCTGCAGCCTCGAGGCCCCATGCGGCCCTCTAGCTTCTGAAGTGTGGACCTTTGACTGAATCCAAACATCAATTTGTTCTGTGAAGTTTAGATTCAGTCAAAGGGCCACACTTAAGGACCTAGAGGGCAATATGGGACCTCAAGGCCACAGGTTCCTACCTCTTCTAGGCTATAGAGCATAGAATTATAATAATATAGTAATATATAAGAAATAATATATAAACAAATATACAGTAATACAATAAATTAAAATATGATGATACAGCAACAAATAATAAAATATAATATAATACAACATATAACAAATATAATACATAATGATATATTGCCATATTACTATAATTCTATGCTGTATATTATATACTATTTTATATATTATATACTATTTTATATACTATGATATTATATATACTATATGTACTATATAATATAATAGATAATATCATATGGCTATATTATTATAATTCTATGTTCTATAGCCTAGTCTCTGACATCTTCCAGTCTATGTTATAAGGTCCCTTCAAATTCTGACATCCTATTTTCTATATTCAGAAAATTCTTCTAGTTTTAACATTCTACTATGTTCTAAGGTCCATTGTAGCTCAAATATTCCGTGTTTTATGTTTCTAATAAATGTTATTGATGATAATGTGTGTGTGTGTGTGTGTGTGTGTGTGTGTGTGTAAATTCCTCTATTCACTCCCCAGCTCTCTCCCTTCTGAGTGTTTGGTTTTTCTAGTTTGTGATTTCATTTTCTTTTTCCCTTGTCTCAAACATTAAGAAGGTTGGAATTTTTTCATTTTTCAAATGCTCAACCCCTTCTTTAGCTATAAAGAGTATGAAAGCAAGAACAAGCCACAGAAAGAGAGGTGTGAATAGAGAGCTGTATGGCTGTTCTAATTCACAGGAGCAGGACACAATTTAAAGGGATTTTTCACCCTTTTTCAGTGTTATTTTAACTTGGCCGCAGGGATCAAGAAACGTCTGACTTAAAGGTTATTTATAGTTTCCTTTACCTCCTCCAAAAGTAAATAACAAAATCCAACATGGAATATTTTTTTCTTTGATTAAGTACTTGGTGGATGTCAAATACACATTACTTTAAGTGAAGACCTTTCAATCCATGTTTTTTATTTTTGCTCAAGCATTCCAGTTTTAAATTGGCTTCATGAAATAAGAACCTACCACTAAGCTTGGACAAGTGGGTGTAAATGAAGTCAAGTACATATTTGATCCTTCTCTGGGGACCAGTGGTTATTGGTATGATCTTGGGATGGGATAAAATTCACATACCATGTAGCCAACCCTACAGAGAATATACTAGGCCACACAGAATTTATTCCTGGAGTAAAGTGATATGTCAACTCATATCTCAGCTCTCTTCTACCATCACCACTAGGACAGAAGTAGACCACTCTGGGGACAGATGCAATTGCCCCAGAGATTCAGAGCTCATCATTTCCAAATCAAAGAGCTTCGGTGGAATGCAAGAGAAAGACTCATGTTCTTTTAGTGAGGTTTGTGAAATAAGGAATTGTTTCAGTTCTCAAAAACACTGTCCAAACTTCTAACTGAGCCTACTACTGAAGCAAAACAAGGTAAAAACCTAGCTAGGTAACACAGGAAGATAGATAGCCTTTGGCATGTTGAGTGAAACGTTAGCAACCTCTTTTCCTTGCATTTGCACTGTGGTGTAGTGGGAAAAGCCTTTTTTTTTTCTTTCTGTTTCTCTGTTAATTGCTTTCCACGTGGCCTGGAGCAAACCTTGCCTCTTCTCTGCACCTCCTTTTTCTCCAATGTGAAATGAGGGCTTTCAAAGTTCCAATTCCTCTGAAAACTGCAACATTCTGAATGTCCTGAAGGGGGTGCCCCCATCCTTCCAAAGGACAAGAGAATTTGGAGGCCTTTGATGATGGGCAGTTGTTTATGGGGAAAATGAAGCTATCTCCAAACTAAGGCTAAATCAGGGCAGACTTACAATCTTTCTCAAAGTATCACAATTCTTGGAATCTTTAGAGCTGAAAGGGGCTTTGGAAATCATCTAGTTTCATTCCCTAAATTTGTTTCGTTTCTTTTTTAAAAATTGAGGGTTTTGTTTTTATATCACTTTCATTTTGAAATACTTGTTCTCCTTCCCTACGTAGAGAGTCACTGTTTGTTACAAAGAATAGAAAAGAAAGAGGTAAGTGAAATAGTTCAGCAAAACTAACCAATATTTCTTTTTAAAATTCAATTAAATTTTTTCAGTGAACAAAAATCTATTTTCTCTCTCTCCCACTTCCCCACTAAAAAAAAAAGTAAAACAAAACAAAACTCATGTAACAAGTATGCATAATTGAGCAAAATAAATTCCCACATTGGCCATGTCAATCTGTCAGTAAGTCAATAAAATTTTATTAAGCACCTACTATGTTCCAGGTACTGTGAAATTGTGCGAGGGATAGAAAGATAGGCAAAAAGATAATCCCTGATCTCAAGTCTTATGGTGGAGATAACATACAAACAATTATATACAAACAAGTTCCATATGGAATAAATTGGAGATAATCAACAAAAGAAAACTACTAGAATTAAGGGGGATGTATCTTGTTCTGCACTTTGAGTCCATGGTTCATAATTGGTTCTCTGGAACTTTGGTTGGAAAACTAACAAACATTTCAACGTAATCTAAGAATATTTGCAGTGTTCTCTCATGTCTGCAAAGAAGGAAGGATATGCATTTTCTCATCTCTTCTTTTGGGCCAACCTCAGTTGGTCATTAGAATTGCACAGCATCTACTTCCCTAATCTATAGATAAAGAAATTGAGGCAGAGAGTGACTGAATGATTTGCTCAAGGTCATACAGCGAGATCTTTTCAGTAATCACTTGCAAGTTTCAAGGGGATTGGTAGCTGGGATCTGCTTTTGCCATTTGTCAAAGTCTGGAAAGCTCCATGTGTGTGGGAGCCTGAGAGACCCAGAGCAGATGGAATGAGAAGCCCAGTGCAGAGCCCTCTGAAACATGTGTTTGCCCAAAGGCTCCTTGTCAGAATCAGCTGCATCACTCTTTTCCCGTAGCGCTTCTTCTGACCTTTCATAAGATCTGTGTAGATCCTAGCTTCCAGCTTTGTACCTCAGTTCTCAACTGGGAAATCCTGGTACTGCTCTTTTCCTTTCCCTTCTCATCTGACACCCAAGTCCTGAAAACGTCCTTATAAACGGTCAGAACTCTGCTTGCTCCTTGTGTGTCCATTGCGTCTCTTGCTTTCTTCTTCTTTCCTGCAACATTGACCTGTATGCCTTCTTCTGCTTCTCTGTCTTAAGAGTTCTCTCTCCTCCATAGCTGGGTCAGAGATAACTGGATCATTAGATTTAGAGCCTTAGAGAACACGGAATCCAAACCTTTCATTTTGTTTATTTATTTGGTACATAGGAGAGCTTGGTATAAGGAATTTCCTCTTCCAAAGTTGCCTATACAGATGAAATCACAAAATAGATACACATACACATGTAGATTGTGATGTCCTTGAGAGCAGAGACTTATCTTTTGTCTCTTTGAATCCCCAGTGCTTAGCATAGTGCCTGGTACGTAGTAGGTACTTACTAAATGTTTATTGAATGAATGAATATGTGTGTGTATATGTGTGTGTGCACGTGTATATATATATATATGTATATATATATATGTATATATATATATATATATATATACATACATATACACACACTATATATATACTATATATGCGTGTGTGGGTAGATAGATAGAAAGATGATAGAGAGATAGATAGATAGATAGATAGTTTTGAGATTTAATTCCTGCCTTTGAATTTTATACCACAGATGTTACAAGCAACTCCCCCAAACACTCTTGTAACAAAGCATGGTGCTTCAGAAAGATCACTGGACCTCAAGTCAGAGGACCTGGGCTCGAATTCCAACTTTTTTACTTGCTACTAATATGGCTTTAGGCAAGTCACAACCTCTCTAGGTCTCAGTCTCTTTAACTATAAAATAAGGGGAAGGGGTCAGAAGAAATTATTTCTGAGGTTACTTCTAGCTCTAAATCTATGAATGGCATAGAGTCCTGGACTCAGCTGGAGTCAGGAAGACCTGAGTCCAAATTTGGCCTCAGACACTACTTTCTAGCTGTGTGACACTGGGCAATATGCCTAACTTCTTTCAGTTTCTGTTTCCTCATCTGTAAAATGGGGATAGTAGTAGCATCTACCTTGAAGGGTTTTTGTGAGGGTCAAAAGGGAAAACACATAGAAAGCACTTTGCAAACCTCAAAGCATTATTTAAGTGCTAGCTATTATTGATGGCAATAATTAAAATTATCATTATTATTGATTATGGTGATGATATCATCAATGAATTGTGTGGCAGAAAGAGGAGATGGACTGTTCACATGGAGAAAGTGAGGGGTAACATAATTGTGTTATATTAAAATATATTATGATATATTAATATATAGTATATTATAATAACTACAATTATAATTATCATTATTCTAAAACCTATGAAAGAAAAATACTGCAGCAAAACTTACTGACCCAGAACCACTTATAACACATGTAATATTCTATGCTCATTGCTCTCATTCTTCCCCTGCCCCCATCATCTAACAAAATGATAAGAGGGAAATATGCTTCATTATCTATTCTCTGTCAGTCCTTTCATTTCATAGATGAGTAGACTTGGCATGACTAAGCCAAGTAAACAAGCATTTATTAAGCACTTACTATGTGCATGCCAGGCATCGTGTTAAGCACTGTGGATACAAAGAAAGGCAAAAGACAGTCCCTGTTCCTATGGAGTTCATGGTTTAATGGCGGAGGCAACATGAAACTGCATTCAAAGAAGATACAGACAAATACAATATTTGAAAAAAATCTGCTCAAAGAAGATACAGGCAGGATAAATTGGAGATAATATCAGAGGAAAGACGCTAGGAATAAGGCAGGCTAGGAAAGGCTTTGAATGAAGGTAAGCTAAGTGAATGTTGTCAGGCAAAGAAATGGCTAAGGTCTAAAGTACAGTATGGCTGGGGCTGGCTAGATAGAGTGGACCTTATGAAGCAGTCTCCATTAAAAACAGCACAGGACCTAGGATAAACCTACCAGAATTAAAAGTGTTATGACCCCAGGGCACAGACTCTGATCCAATGAGTAAAGAGGAAGGAGGCAGGGAAAGAGAGAAGAGAGTGTGTTTAAGAAATCTTGTAAGATGGAATTGAATTGAAATCAATTATTCATTCCTTTGTGAGAATGTAAGATCTTTGAGGTCGGCAATTAATACGGTTTTATCCTTGTATTCCAGACTGTGGGCGGCTAGGTGGCGCCATAGTGCATAAAGTGCTGGTCCTGGAGTCAGGAAGACTCATTTTCCTGAGTTCAAATCTGACCTCAGATACTTACTAGCTCTGTGACCCATAACAAATCACTTAGCCCTGTTTGCCTCAGTTTCCTCCTCTGTAAAATGGGCTGGAGAAAGAAATGGCAAACCACCCCAGCATCTTTGCAAAGAAAACTCCAAATAGGGTCACATATAGTCAGACACAATTAAACACCATCACCACCTATATACATACATGCTAGTCTCCTCTTGTCTCCTCTGTGCTCACTTACGTCAGGGACTAGTTTGACTTTTGTTTTTGTATCTCCAGCACTTAGAATAATAAATCAGTCACCAGGTATTTATTTAGCCCTGAAAAAATGCTTGTTGCCTGATTGATTTGTTAGTAGATCTCCAAAGTGAATTCTTGAGAATCTCCTGCAGCTATTCAAAAGAGTGTCAGATACTTCCCAAGGTTTTGCAAAGGAGAAGGACTCTGAGTTGTATTTTAAAGGCTAGGAGGAGTACAGCTTGGTATATTAACTGAGGTAACTTGTTCCAAATATGGGAAATGGCCTCCTTAAAGCTGAGGGGATGTGAGAGGAGAGAGGATAAACAACAATAGAAAGCTTTGCCTGACTGGAACCAAGGTTGTTTGCATGGAAGTAATGGAATTCTGTTCCCAAGGGAGAGGGAGGTAAGGAGGAGGAAGAGGTTTATGCAAGGTAATTTTGCATAAAATCAAAACTGGCAATTTTAGGGCCCAGCATAAAAAATGCAAAATAGTGCACTGTTTTAAGAACATCTTTAAAATGGCAATAAATTTCCCCTGACAGAAACTCAGTCAAGTCCAGCCTATAATCTCCAGCTGTCAAAAAGAGTAATGCAGTACAGTACACAGTACCGTTCTTTGGTATTAAAAAAAAAATGAAGCTAGTGGTCCCATTGAGATGATGTTTAACTTGCCTGAGCCGGTTCTGGAGGCGTGAATCCTTTGCTATAGTGGGAATCCTTTTTCTCCAACCTTCTGACAGAGGATCATCACACAGATAACTTTCAATATCAAGAGAAGTGCTTCGGTGAACATACAAAAAACAACATAGCTTCCATGTTGAAGGAAGTGACCAGAAAAATATAATGGAAAGAACACTGACTGTTGGGGGTAGCTGTGGTGATGGTGAAAGATTTGGTTAGGAGTATTTACTATTTACTAGTTATGTGACTTTGGGGAAATCTCCCATCTTCTCTGACCCTCATTTTCCTCATCTCTAAATTGGGGATACAAGAGAGAGTATTATCAACTCCTCCACTAAAGTTCTGCTTTACACTCATCTCATTTGTCATGAAAGTCATCAGCTTGGATTCTCAAAGGACAAACTGTCAGATTCTACCGAGGCTGAAGGGCTTTGGACCTGACAATCAGCTGCGTATCTTTTAATGTCAAGACCATGCCACTAAGTTGGAAAAGCTTCGTTACCCAGTTAACCACACAGAACAAACATTTTGGCCAGAACTCCCCTTCTCTCTCTCTCTTTTTTAATCTTTATTTATTTATTTATTTTGTAAAATTTTGTGATATCTGTTGTTTTGACACATCCATCTTTTTCAAACACAACCAGAAATTCATCCCTTGTAATAATTTTTTTTTAAAGAGAGAGTAGGAACAAAAAAAGCAATCTAACAAAGTTATCCAAATTTCCTGGTACATGCAGGGTTCCACATCAATTCTCCCACCTCTGCAAAGAAGGGCCGACGATGCACTTTCCCATTCCTTCTTCAAGAACAAGCTTCACCACGATAATTTTAAAGCATTCAGTTTCAGGCTTTTTGTTGTTGTTTCCATTAATGTTGTTTGTCATCATTGTATATAATATTTTCCTGATTCTCCCTATTTCATATTGCATCAGTTCATACAAGTCTTCCTGTGCCTCTCTGTATTTTCCATATTCATTGTTTTTCACAGTGAAGTAGTATTTTGTTATATTCAGTTTTCACAATGTATTTAGCTATTCTCCAACCAATGGACATCTACTTTGTTACCATTTTTTTGCTTCTACCAAAAAAAAAGTGTTGATATAAATACTTTGGGGCCTTTCTTTCTAACTCGAACCTCCTTGGGGTATATATGCCTAGCCATTAAGTCTCTGGAACAAAGGGTATGGAGATTTTTGTTACTTTCTTTGCATAATTACAATTATGATGATTAGACCAAGCATACTGTGCGCCTATCATTTGATAACCATTTCAACAGTGATATTCTCAGCATTTGTCATCTTGGCCGATTTTCTGGCTGTGAGGTGAAATCTCAGAGTGATTTTGGTTTGGATTTTTTTAAATCACTAGTGATTTGGAGCAGTCTTTCATATGACGTTGATGATTTACGATCCTTCTTCGAGATTGTTCCTTCCTATGTTTTGACCGCTCGTGTGGAACAGCTTTTCATCTTGTATATCATAGATCTGTGTTAGTTCATTTTGCGTCTTGCATGTAAGTGATCCATACTGGTAATATTTCATGCAAAGTTTGGTTGTTTGCGTGTTTCTCCAATCAAGGGCTCCCCATCTTATCCTGATCGCACTGATTTAATTTATGCCGAAGCTTTTCCATTTCAGGACACAACAGCTCTCAGAACACCGTCTCTTAAATTGTTGAGGGGACGTGACAGGCCTGGATAGAGAAAGTACTCCTGCTGACAAAGTCACTGATCCTTGACGCATTACAACATCATCAACTTCATAGTGTTGTTTTGAGGCCCGAATGATATAATCAATGTAACATGCTTTGCAAACTATATAAAGCCCTATGGAAAGGTGAATAATTAAGGGAGGGGGAGGAGTTAAGACGGCTGCTCCTCTTGAATGCCTCATGGCCAATAGCTTGATGGCGAGCAGATATGAGGAATAGTCATGACAGTTTACTAAAAACAGAATTATCTGTGGGGAATCACTAAGAACAAACAGACAGACAGACAGGCAAAAACCCCTAGTTCATCTTGACATCCGAAAGCAGGAAGACTAAAGCTTGAACCTTATCATACAACAAACAAGGCGTCGGCCCCAGGGTGCCAATATCCAGGAGAAGGGTTCTTGCTCTGGGGGTGGAGTGTGTATCCTCATTTTGGTGACTAATATCCCCTGAGCCTTACCTCACAATCACACTGGAGCCAGGTTTAACTATGCAGGTGAGTGGGGAGGAGGGGATTTCCCCCTTTCCCTCCCAGAATCTCTCTCTCTCTTTTTTTTCTTTTTTTAGGCAATTGGGGTTAAGTGACTTGCCCAGGGTCACACAGCCAATACATGTCAAGTGTTTGGTCTGAGGCCAGATTTGAACTCAGGTCCTCCTGATTTCAGGGCTGGTGCTCTATCCACTGTGCCACCTAGCTTCCTCCCCATAATCTCATTTTCAGGGGTAGGAGTTAGAATTACTGCTACATTCCTGACAATACAGTAAGTATGTCCTCTGGGCCACATCTTCTATCCAGTGCCAGCTGTTTTTTGCTTCAGACAAAAGCGTTTCTGTTAAGACCACCATACACAATCAACAGTTCAGTGATCTGTAGGATGTGACCCTTGTTTGTTTTTAGGAATCAATGATAGGTGCTCTCAAAGCCCATCAGCTGGATGGTTTCAGGTAGAAACTGAAATAATAAATGCAAGATTTTCAGTTCTTTTGTTCACGGGAACTACACTTAAAACATGTTGAGCAATAATGAGCCAAACAAAATTTAAATACAGTTCATTAAAAAGGACTAAAAAATAATCTTACACTGACTAAAAAATCCAATAAGGTAGCCAGGAAGGCTGGAATTTGTTAATGTTCAGTCATTTCTGTGATGATCAACTCTTCATGACCCCATTTGGGGTTTTCTTGGCAAAAATACTGGAGTGGTTTGTCATTTCTTTCACCAGCTCATTTTACTGAGGAGGAAACTGAGGCAAACAGTATTAAGGGATTTGTCATGGGTCACAGAGCAAGTAAGTATCTGAGGTCAGATTTGAACTCAGGAAAATGAGTCTTCCTGACTTCAGGATCGGCACTCTATGCACTATGGTGCCACCCAAATGCCAAATGTCTGTAATACAAGGACAAAACCAAAATAATTGCTGACCTCAAGGAGCTTACATTCTCACAAAGGAATGAATGATTGAATTCAACTCAATTCCATTTAAAAGCATTTATGAAACACACTCTCCTCTCTTTGCCTGTTTCCTTCGTCTTTACCCATTGGATCAGAGTCTGTGCCCTGGGGTCATAACACTTTCAGTTCTGGCAGGTTTATCCTAGGTCCTGTGCTGTTTTTAATGGAGATTGCTTCATATGGTCCACTCTATCTAGCCAGCCCCAGCTGTACTAGACCTTAGCCATCTCTCTGCCTGAAAATATGCTGCTAGTTTACCACCCTCAACTCTGGAACCCTAATCCAATCAATACTGCTATCACAACTGGAAAGGTGTGCCAGTCTTCTCCCTTATGCCTCCATTCACCATCCCTATGACTTTCCAAAGCAAAACACCCCTCTCTGGCTACCTCTTCCCTATCTGTGTTGTCTTCCTTTATAAGAATACAAACTCAAATGTAAAATAAAATAGAAATAAAATGCAAGTTTCTTTAGGGAAGCAAGAGTCTTGTGCTACTGTATTTGTATCCCTAGCACTTAGCATAGTGCCTGATAAATGAGAAGCTCTTAATATAAATTTTTTCTTTTTTTTTTAAATATAAACTTTTTCATTTATTCATATCAGGTGCAAGACCATGGGAGTATGAAGATAAAAAGTCAATTATTTCCCACCTTCAAGGAACTTAAATTACACTGGGTCCAGTTATACCATGTACACAAATAAGTCTAATACAAGCAAGAGAAGGGAGAGGCACATAGGAGGTCAGTGTTCTGGCAATATAGGACCACAGAGAAGAGTAACAACTGGGAGATCGGGGAAGGCTAGGTGGTCCTTAGGAGCTCAGATGCCTCGATACCATGGCACTTCGTTAATAAACAAAGTAAACTTTCAATTTCAACACAAGGGGGTAAAAATATGATCAGCGAGGTATCATGAAGACTTGCTGGGATGACTGGAGTACAGAAATTGAAAGATACACTGTGGTCAAAATAAAAACATTTAATAAGACATATAGATTGGAGTATTTAAGAATCATAGAAGCTTACATTTGGAAGAGAACTAAAATTTAACTATGTATGTGTGTATATGTATGTGCATACATTAACAATATGTGTATATACACATCTATACTTATTATATTCATGTAGTTTATGTATGCAGATACATAGTGTGTCATATATGCATGTACACACATGTGTCAGCATGTTTACATGTACATGTGTATGCACACATGCACATACACACACGTGTGCATGCATGCACACATACATAAATGCAGACACAATGCATGTACACATGCATGTACTACACGCATATGTGTGTATATGTGTACGTGTATGCATACACATACATGAACACATCCACACATATACATTTACACAGTATACGTGTGTTGTTGGCATACATGCACATGTGTACATACACATATACAATGCATACACACACATAATACACACATCCATGCAATACATGTACATGTGCATGTGTATGCATATACATGCATGTATATATAATACATGTGTATGTGCATGCATATATACACATGGACATATACATGCATATAAATGTGCATATATGTGCATGTATGTATACACACAACACATACCTATACTAAGTCCTGGAAGTGAATAATACAAGGTTTAGATTAAACATACTCCCTGCTTTTACAGAGTTTATGCTCTCTTAAGGAAACATGTCAGAGGTCTATGATTTCATTGACCTTACAGAGCTTCTAGCCATCTTTAACTTAGTAAATAAATTTTAAGGAGTTGCCTGAGGCTTAGTGGATTAAGTGACTTGCCCCGGATTATACAACTAGTAGATGGTAGAACACTAACCCAGCCCTGTATCCACTACACTATGAGTCCTCTTTAAGAGTCAAACACAGATAACTATAACATGGAAGATTACGTGATTATTGCTTTACAGGGATGAAAAACAAAGTACTTTGTGAGTCCAACCCCTCCCTGAAGCATGAATCATTCCCTCTACAATATTCCCAACAAGCTGTCATCTAGCCTTTATTTCACACCTCCAGGGATGGGGAACTCATTACCCAATGAGGTAGCTCATAATGTTTTTTGGTCAATTCTAGCTGATAGGCAGCTCATCTTTATTACACTGAGTCAAAATCTGCACACACACACCCCCATAATTTTCACCCATTGGTCCCAGTCCTGTCTTTTGGAATAATCATGCAAAATAAATAAAATCCTTCTTCCACATGCAAGCATTTAAAATATCTGACGACACCTCCCGTGCCCTTGTTCCACCTTTTCTTTTCCAGTCTAAACAATCTCAGTTTCTTCAATCGAGTTTCTACTTTAGTCCTATGATTCTAAACACTGAGGTTCTCAAAAAGAGTTATGTTGGACAATGAGGCAAAAACCTTGGATCCTTTCAAGGCAGAGGCAGTGAATGTCCTAACAGCAGGCATTGCCATACATATAAGAAACAGCAGTGCCCAACCACTCCTTGATTACAAACACATTGGCTGAAAGTGATAATTCATTCCAGAATGTCTTTAGTGAAAAAGTAGGATGCAGACAGGCTTACATGATTATAGTCCAAAAAGCGTCTCCCTGGTGTAATACCTAGACCTGCTGATTTTAAGCAGCCAACCTCAGACCTTCTTAATAGGGAGCAGTCTTATCATCTCTTATACTATTATCCCTCAAGCTTCCCAGTGGGACCTCATTTGGGTTAATAAAATCATCTGCAGTAGGTCTCTTTAATACTGACACCATTTCCATGAATTTGGGGTGCCAATTTCTAAAACAAAATGCAGTAATATAACCAGGAATAAGAGTACAACCTGACCACGGAACACAGAAGAGACTTTTAAAAGGCCAAAATAACTTTCAAAAAAATCAGTTGGGGCTTTTTTTTTCTCTCTTCTCCTAAAAGATGAAATTTTCCCAACTGGCAAGGAGCAATGGGACACACATGGCCTGTTATTATGCACACATTTGGTCTCTTTAGAAGTAATGTGACTGAAACGGAAATAATCTGGTTAAGTCATCAACTCTCCTGGCATTGACCAAGTAATAAGAAAACTTGCTTAGCATAATAAGAGAAGAGGCAGGGAAGCTTTATAAGTTAGAACCACAAAACTCTAGGATATTAAAACTGGAAGGGGTCAAAGATGCTCTCAATGTACAGATCAGTAAACTGAGACTCTGGTATAGTGGAAAGAGTATGGAGTTTTTAGAATAGGAGTACCTGTGTTCGAATCCCTTCTGTGTGATTTTGGGCAAATGACTTCCTTTGTTTAGGCCTCAGTTTCCTTACCCATCAAATGGTGGAGTTGGCCTACCTGACCTCTAAGATCCCTTCTGACTCCAATGGCCCTAGGATCTTAAGGTCCTCTGAAGTGATTTTTGTGCTAAATATTAGCAGTTCCTCAATTCATCCGCGAATGACATAATCTGGAGTCTCTAAACCACTCTTGTTTCTCACTTTTGGAGAAACAAAACTCTCAAGCCTATTGATATCCACCCTAAAGTCCAATCCAGTACTCCAAATACAGTTTAACAAGGGCAGAATACAGTGGGACCATTCCCTACCTTGTTTTCACACTACTGTGAATCTGAGATCAAATCAAGTTTTTTGGTGGTCGCATCACATTGTTGATTTATATTGAACTTTTAATCAACAAAAAAGTCCTCAAATATTTTCAGATAAACTCCCATTTTGATATGCTCCTTCACCATTCTGCCATCCCTCCTATATCTAGCACAGGTTACAGCACGTAGTGGGTGATGTTATATTGAATTGAACGAAATTACATGGTGATCATTTTATATTTGTGATGTTAATTTTTTTAGCCTTCGTATAGGGCTTGACATTTATAAATTCCAACTTAATAGATTCACCCTAACATTATAGCCTGTTCAGACCTTTTTGTCTCCTAGTTGTCTCGTCTAACATGATCACTATCTCTCTTAATTTCATGGTATCTCCAAATTTAATAAGAATGTTATAAGTTCATCAAAGTCCCTAATAAAAATGTGAAGCAGAGCATGGACAAGGACATCTCCCCGGAGGTCTCCCCTAGAGACTGTTCTGGGAGTTGACATTGACACTTTAATGATTACCCTTTGGACACTATTCAACAAATTCTGAATCTGCGAACTTTATTATTGTGTAACTTCTATTTCTCTATGTGTAGACAAGGATAGCATGAGAAATTGTTTTGTAAGCAAATTTGTCAGCACATGATTTGATGAAAGCTAAATTAATTTTATCTCTAGGATTTCCCCTTTCTATAAGTCTAGTTCCCAGTTATGAAGGGAAACTGGGTGAATCTAGTATAACTTGAATACAGTGGCCTTCAGTGTTGGCTTCTATCCAGATTCTCATGCAGCTCGGTGTTCTCATCTCTGCCTGGTGCTGGCTTCCATCTTCATCTCATCCAGCCACTTGCTCCAGGTGTATATCATTCAATCTTCAGCATGTCACAATAATTTAGTATTTCTCTAACTTGGGAGTGGACTAGGCTCCAGAAAAAAAAAAACCTGGTGAAAAGCAAATTCTTCCAACCAAATCGGGAAGTTTGATCTCTTTACTTATTCCATTTATGCTATTTATTCCTTGTGCATCTTGGGCAAGTCATTTAACCTCAGTTTCCTCATCTGTAAAATGAGGTTGAAGTAGATGACCTCTAAGGTCCTTCCTAACTCTAACTCTATGATCAACTGTCAGGGATAGATTATTTTATATGGGGCAAAGTAAACACTACCTTGATAATGAGACAAAGAAAGTGGAAATTAGAAGGAAGTATAACAAATAATAATAACAATAATAATTTATTTAGGGTTTTAAGGCATACAACGTGCTTTGCATGCCTTACCTTATTTGATCATCACAACTAGCCCTCTGAAGGTGGTATTGCCTAAATTTTGTAGATGAGGGAACTGAAGCTCAGAGAAGATGGAAAGATTTGCTCATGGCCCCACAGTCACTAAATATTCAAGAAAAGAATTTGAACTCAGTTCTCTCCTACCTAGATTCTCTTGTCTAGAAGTAATCTCTCCCTCTTCATATTTTCATAGAGCATTTTGGGTCTCTCCTTTGATCCTCTCATATTCTACCTTACAGCTTACCGATTTGGGTTCTAAAGAGCTGGATGGAACCTAGGAGATTAATTAGTTCTACTCTTTCATTTCACAGGTGAAGAAACTGAGGCCCAGAGAAATGAAGAGATTTGTACAAGGTCATAAAGCTAGCAAGCAAGCAGTAGGCAGGTTTCAAACCCAGGTCCTTTGACTCTAAATTCAATGCTATTTCTATTACATTTAATAACCCGAGTTCCTCAGAAAAAGAGATTGTTTTTCATTTTTGTGTTATCCTAACCTTTCCTCTCCAGATCCCTCATACTCACTCAGCACATTTCACAGCACACAGTGAGCATTTTGTAACTATATATTTCATTGAACTGTCTAGTGATCATAAACACCTTAATTTAGAGTCAGAAGACCTTGTTTTAACTCTTGGTTTTCCATTAGAGATCATTGAATTTGAGGTGGAAGGTACTCCTCTTATTTTAGAGATTAGAGAACTGAACCTAATTTAGAGAAAGGCAGTGAACTGATTAACATCCCACATGCATAGTGGAGAGAAGATTTGACTTGGAGTCAGGCAGCTATCATTTTAAAGCCTGCCCCTGATATCTACTAGCTGCATGAGGTAGGGATAATGCCTGGAGAGGAGCTAAGCCTGTGATCTCACTGTGAAAGGGAACTGCTTGGGATCAGGAGGCTCCCTCTTGCAATGCAAGTCAACACTCCAAGAGGTCAAGTGACTCCCGTCAGAGGTGAGATTTGAATCCAGGGTTTCTTCATTCTGAAGCCAGATTCACTGTGGCATTCTGCATCTGACTAGCTATGTGACCCCTGGCAAGTCATTGATCTCTTTTAGTCTGTTTCCTCATCTGTAAAATGAGGCTATTAAGACCTTTACTTCCTATGTTACTGTGTTATTGTGGTGCTCACATAAGATAATGGACTTAAAGCACTTTGCAAGTCTTAAAGTATCATATAATGCCAAACGCTCTTCCTTGTCCTCTGCTTTCTCTTTTCTTCTTCCTCCTCCTCCTCATTATTGTCACGGGGGTTGTTGATATTTAGCAGAACAATGATTCTCCCACTGTAAGCATGTTTCACCAAGAGATCTCTACTCCCTTTGTGACGTTGGGAGTATGACTTCACCTCCCTGAAATTCATTTTCCTCACTAATGAAAGGTCTGTAATCATGATTTTTGAGGACTCTTCCATCTCTGAATTCCATGGTCTTTGGGAAGGAAAATGGGAAATTTCAAGGTTTCTTTTTTTTAATCACCACAAGAGGGTGGTGATGTGTCAATAATGTCATAGGAACCTGTACTTGTTTTTTTTGGGGGGGAGGGGGAGGCAGGGAGTGTAGATTTGGTTTTCTGCCTCTCTTTGATTTAAAACAACAACAACAACAAACAACCAATGCGGATCAGCGATGATGATGAAATGTTTTTAGTTCTCTAGAAATTGTCCTGATGAAAAAGGAATTTCCCACATGCCTCCAAACCACTTTTTTGAGATATATCTTTTGCTGCCTTTGCTCAGCATCCTCAAATATCAGATCTGGAAGGAACCTTAGAGATCTTCAAGTCCAGCCTCCTCATGTTACATATGAAGAAAATGAAGCACAAGAGGAAGGGAGGGGACTTGCCCAAGATTACTCTTCTACTAATTGTCCCAGCTGGGTACCCAGGTCTACTACCTCTAATTACAGGACTCTTTTTTTTTTTTAGGCAATTGGGGTTAAGTGACTTGCCCAGGGTCACACAGCTAGTAAGTGTCAAGTGTTTGGTCTGAGGCCGGATTTGAACTCAGGTCCTCCTGACTTCAGGGCTGGTGCTCTATCCACTGAGCCACCCAGTTGCCCCTACAGTACTCTTTTCACTTTCCCACCGGGGGCTGCCAAAGTACAAGGCTTTAAGCAGACTCCTCAAGATCAGAGATCCAGTGAGGTGGAATTTCACTCCCTACCACTTCAACCTGTTCCACTTTTGGATAGTTCAAATTATTGGAACAATTTGTGTGTGCTGAATCAAAGTCTGATTCTCTGCAATTTCCACCTCTTCTTCCTATTTCTACCCTATGGGGCCCATGAAAACAAGTTTGCATGACAGCCCTTCAAATATTTGAAGACAGCTATCATATCTCTATGAAATAGCAACAACAATAACAGCTGGCATTTATATAATACTTTCAGGTTTACAAAGTACTTTATAAATATTAACTCATTTTATTCTTACAACAAACCTGGAAGGTAGGTACTATTATTGTCCCCATTTTACAGATGAGGGTACTGAAGCAGATAAAGGACAAGTGATTTGTCCAAGATCTTAGTCTCTTAGGCCAGATTTGAACTCATGTCTTCTTCACTCCAGAGCTTTATCCACTATGCCACTCTGTTATCCATTAAATCTTTTCTTCTCTTTCAAGTTATCCTTGGGCAGCATGGTTTTGAGTTCCCATGTTAAAGAAATAAGACTTCCAGACTAGTTATAATTTTTATAAATAGGATTTTTGGTTGATTTAGATTTAGGACCTATTCATCAAGAGAACACAAATAACCTTGTTACTAGGGATGGAGTTGGAAGAAAGATGCTAATCAGGATACTGACCCTTGTATAAATGGAATCCAAGAATGAGGTCATGGGATCTTAAGATTTATGGCTGGAAAGAGACTTTGGAAAGCATCTCATAAAACCCTTTCCTTTTTCAAAGGAGGAAACTAATACCCAAAAAGAGAACGCGACTTGTCCAAGGTCCTAAAAGCAGTAAGTGGCAACACCAAGCCTATAGCAAGGATAGCAAGCATAGGACCATCATCTGGAGGTGGAAGTGACCTTAAAAAGCATCTAGTCCAACTCACTCATTTTGTAGATGAGGAAATTGAGTCCCAAGTAAGGTAAATGACTTACCCAAAGTCACACAGGTGATAAGCGTGACAGGCAGGACTCGAATCTTGCTCTTCAGACTATAGAGCCGGCTTTCTTCCCTGAATTATATGAGAGGCACAAGTCACTTCCTTCATCCCCATCCAGTCAGTCCCCTTCTCCCACCTATTTTTCCCTTTAAAACCAACTAATTAACGTAGGAAAAATAGGAATTGCCACAGTGTATCAGATCCATGGGCCAATATTGGCCCATATGCCAATATTCTATTTCCTGCAGTGGCCCAGAGGGATGTAACATAAGAAAGTATGGTTGACTTCCTTGATATCAGTCCTAATATCTCAGCTTTCTTTCAGTGGTCATTTGTGGTTCCATAATTAATAAGTTATTCTAATGCCCTTCAAAATCCATTCATCTTCTAAGCCTATGAATGGAAACACATGAATTCCATAAAGCTGCTACCTCTGGTATTTAACCACGGAGTCAGTTCAAGTCACTAAGTCAACAGGCACTTATTAAGCACCCACTATATAGACACTGGGGATACAATGAAAGATGAAAACAGTCCCTGCTCTTAATGAGTTCACAATTTGAAAGGAGAGATATATGAACAACTGTGTACAGACTAGACTTAACTTAGAGGCAATATCAGAAGGAAGGCACTAGTATGAAGGAGGATCAGGAAAGTATTCTTATAGAAGGTGGGATTTCAGCTGCAACCTGAAGGAAGCCAGGAGGAAGAGATGAGAAGGGAGAACATCCGAGGCATGGGGGACAGCCAATGAAAATGCAGAGTGCAGGGATACAGTGTCTTGTGTAAGGAACAACAAAGAGGCCAGTGTCACTGGATTGTACAGTACATGGAGGGAAGGAAAGTATAAAAGCATTGGAAATGTAAGACAGGTCCAAGTTATGAAAAGCCAAGCAGGATTTTGTATTTGATCTTGGAAGCAATGGAAAGCCACTGGGTTTATTGAATAGGGAAGTGGCATGGTCAGATCTATGTTTTAGGAAGATCACTTTGACAGCTAAGTTTAGGCTGGACTAGAGTGAGTGACAATTGAGGCAGGGAGATCAGCCAGCAGGCTATCGCAATAGTCTAGGCATGACATGATGATGAGGAGGAGGAGGAGGAGGATGAAGAAGAATTACATGTGCATGGGTGGCACGAGTCCCCACTGCAAAAACATTACAAATTTTCCAATGTGTAAGTGCTTATATGGGGGCACACAAAAATCCTTACTTATTGTTTTGGAGTCATCTGAGTAAGAAAAGCTTCTAGTCTAAAGTTGTGTTTGCCACCAGCACAGAGCAACTGGCCCATGTTATTCCATTGTCCAGTAATTGCATTGTCCCCAGACAGCCTTCTTACTGTCCCAATAACTAACTTGTGTATGGTACTTTACAATTTAGAAAGCCTCTTTGTACATGATTTACATTGATCCTTACAATAACTGGACCAAAATGAATAAGATGGAATTTATTAGTGATGAGGGCATAGAGAAAATTCCTCATCTGCACTGATGAAATCATGGTTCCTAAAAAGTAGGAAAAAAATTAAATCAACCAATTAAATCAACTTCACAAGTATGAAATGAAGGAAGCATATATAGCTGTTCATATGAATAAGATCTGGGTGTTTATAACGTATGGGAGGTTCAATATGATATTGATATGGAAGCCACAAAAAGATTATCTTAGGATGCATTAAAAACATGTAGCATCTAAGACTTGGGAGGTGGTAGGCCCACTGTACTTTGCCCTGGTTAGCCCACATCTGGGATATGAGGTCCAGTTCTGGGTACCAAGATAGATATTGTTACAGAGGAGGGTAACCAGGGAGTCTCGACTCAGTATCCCCAACACCTAGCATAGTGCAAGTCATATAATAGGTGGCTAATAAATAAATCCTCGAATTGAATTGAATCAGGATGGCAAAGGACCTCAAGATCTCACTGCATCACAATTAAATGAACTGGGGATGTTTCGTCTGGAAAAAAGAATGGGGGATATGTTCGCTGTTTTCAGATATTGAAGTTCTGTAATGGAGGTGAGTGGTTCCATTTGGGTTTCGCTTCACTTTGTTTTGTTTCTTGAGTCCCAGAGGAAAGAAGCAGGGGCAACGGGAAGGAGTCACAAAGAAGTCAGTTCAAGCTTGGTGTAAGGTTGTCACCAGTTAGAACTGTCCAAAAGTGAGACCGGCTGCCTCAGGAAGGAGTGAGCTTCCTCTCCTTCACTGGAGGTCTTTAAGCAAAAGTTGGATGACTTTTGTGTGATAGAGGGAATTCTTTTCCAGGTATACATTGGAGTAGGTGGAAGGGAGAAAATGAGCATTCATTGAGTACTTACTATATGCCGGGGCACTGAGCTAAGTGCTTTACAAATGTTATCTCATTTGATCCTCGTAACAACTCTGGGAGGTAGGTGGTGTTATTATACCTATTTTACAGTGGAGGAAACTGAGGCAGATAGCAGTGAAGTGACCTGTCACACAGCTAGTAAGTGTCTGAGGTAGGATTTGAATTCAGGCCTTCCTGATTCCAGCCCCAGTGCCTCTATCCACTGTGCCTACATCAAAGCCTCTAAGAACCTTTCCAATTCTGACTTCCTGGTTTTGTACTAACTAGAAGAGCTTTTTATATAGCACTTTAAGATATAGCAAGTATTTTCCTCACATAAACTCACTAAGAACAATAGTGCAAGTATGGTTAACCCCATTTTACAGGTGAAGAAACTGAGGCTCAGATGCCTCAGAGAGGGCATCTATGATTTTTGCCCACAATCACCCAGCAAAATAAAGACTAGAAGTTAGAACCCATATCTTTAGATTCTAAATCCAGTGTCCTTTCCACCACACAAACAGTTTCCCTAGGAACACTGGGTAACCTTTTTTTTTTTGTCCTATAAAACATTTTAAGTTTAACAAGTCATCATTCAAGAGGGAATTGTGATAATGCTATAATTGCCTTAGTGTATGAAAACTATATCCACCATGGCTGTTTTCCACCTCTGATTTGTGGTAGCCTGCCAAGATGATTGTTCTTTGCTGGAACTTTGCAGCTGAGGATTGCACTAACTGGCAAAGAGACAGTAAACTAGATGGATGACCTGGAAGTCCTGCTTCCTTCTTTCTGGGTATTGGATTGCTTGCTCTGGAGTGGAGGGAGTTGGGGGTGGACTCTCTAGGGTTCGGCTCTTGTAGTCTAAACCGGACAATGAACTGGAGTTACCTTTCATCAGGGAAGAAATACTATCTGTGAAAATTGGTTTGGGACATTTTCTTCCTTTGGAGAAGAGAGCTCTCAATGAAGCTTGAATTCAGAGCTCCCTTTGGAAGTCAGGAGAATAAAGGAGAATGAAAAGAATGGGAAGAAAGGCAATCTCCCTTTTTTTTTCAGCTGTGACTTTTTGTACTCAGACATGTCTTCCCCCTATCTGTTGTTCCCTCTCCCCCACCCCTGTTTCCATCATACACTTCATTCCTTCCCCGCCCCCCCTTCCCTGGATGAGCGGTAATTTCAAAGAGGGAGGGAAGGAACAGCTGGAAGTGGTGTCCCATCACTCAGTATTCACATTCTGCCCTCTCTCAGGAACCTCACTTTGTGTGCCTGCTTCCCCCTCCTCTTTGTCCCCACTCCTCATGAGTCTTTTCAAAGTTTCCAGAAATGAAAAGTTGCTTATAAAAAGCAGTGCTCTAACAATACTGAGATGGGGCCCATGAGTAGCCCTTCCATTCCAGCCTGAAATAGTGAAACTATTTACAGATTATCTCATATCATATCATATTAATAGTGAATGAAATTCCATTTTTTTAATAATTAAGGGTAAAAGGAAATCAAGCAACAGTAGGTACATAGCTCGTTTTTGTTGTTCAGTTGTTTCAATTGTATCCAACTCTTTGTGACCCCATTTGGGGTTTTCTTGGCAAAGATACTGGAGGGGTTGGCCATTCCCAGCTCATTTTACAGTTGAGAAAACTGAGGCAAACAGAGTTAAGTGATTCCCAAAGTCACACAAGTGTCTGAGGCCAGATTTGAACTTAGGAAGAGGAGTCCTCCTGACTCCAGGCCTGGAACTTATTCCACCATGAAAAATTGCTGCCTGGTAACATTTTCAAAAGCACAGAGGTGCTAGTTGATTCGAACATCATTTGCCTACTCTTCTCTACTAGGCTGAGGAGCCCTGGAGAGCCAGGGCTTCTGATTACTATAATCATGACACATATTTGTATAATGTTTTAAGGTTGTCAGGAGACGATTCTTTAAGACCACCCTATGGGCCAAATAGTACAAGGCTTTTGATTCCTCATTGCCAGATACAGAAGCTGAAATGACCTTCCAAAGACCAGAAAGGTCATGGTCAAGCCAGGCTCTTCCCCCTGCTGCTTCTAACTCCAAATTATATTACCCTTTAAGGTTTGCAAAGGGGGATTCCTCCCAACAGAGGGCACAAATTTTGTTGTCTCCATTATACAAATCAGGAAACTAAGGCACAAAGAAGTCAGGTAACTTTCCTTGTGGTCCCACAGCTGCTAACTCTGGGAGAGAGGGTTTAAACCCAGATCTCATGACTCCATCTCTGACTATCTTTCTATTATACTGCACTAGTTATAATGGGCAGTAGGCAGTAATAAAAGCAATAATGAGAGTAATAAATAAAGTCTGCAGAACACTTTACCTATTACCTCGTGGAACTTTGCAACAACCCAGTAAAGTAGATGCTATTATTATCTCCATTTTATAGATCAGGTTAGGTGACTTGCCCAAGGTCTCCCAGCTATTCAGTGTCAGAGGTAGGATTTGAATACTGGCCTAGTACTCTTTCCACTATACAGGCATAATTTGTTTTATTGTGCTTTACTTTATTGCACTTCATAGATAACACTTTTTTTTTTAACAAGTTGTGGCAATCCTGCATTAAGTAGGTCTACTGGTGCCATTTTTCCAACAGCATCTGGTCACATTGCATCTTTCTCACATTTTGATAATTCTCACAGCTTATCAAACCTTTTCATTATTGTTGTGTATGTATTGTTGTTTCACCATTATGGTGATCTGTGATCGGTGATCTTTGATTTTACTACGGTAATTGTTTTTGGGCCCCACAAACCACACCCATATAAAAATTTAATCGATAAATGTTGAGTGTTTTGACACCTCCACAGACCAGCTGTTCCCTTCTCTCTCCTTCTTAGGTCTCCCTATTCCCTGAGACACAACAATATTGAAATTAGGCCAGATAATACCCCTACAAAGGCCTCTAAGTGTTCAAGTGAAAGGGAGAGTCAAGAGATGTGGCAAACTTCTTTGTTGTTGTCTTATTTTAAGAAATTAGCACAGCCACCCCAACCTTCAGCAACCATCGCCTTAATCAGTCACCAGCCATCAACATCAAGGCAAGACCCTCCACCGGCAAAAAGACTATGACTTGTTGAAGGCTAGCATTTTTTTAAAGCAATAAAGTATTTTTCAGTTAAGGTACAGACATTGTTTTTTAAGACATAATCCTATTGCGTAGTTAATAGACTACAGTATAGTATAAACATAACTTTTATATGCACTGGAAAACAAAATGATTCACGTGACTCGTTTTATCGAAATTTCACTTTATTGCAGTTGTCTGGAATTGAACCCACAATATCTCCCATGTAGACTTATACAATGTTCCAGTGACATCTCTTTTCAGTTCTGTTGTCAACGGCAAAAAGGGAAACCTCAGAGCAAGAACCTCTTTCTTCTCATTACTGCTTTCTCTGTCTCTGTCACTGTCTCTGTCTCTCTTTTTCTGTCTCTCTCTGGGTCTCTGTCTTTCTGTCGATTTCAGTTTCTCTATCTCCCTTTCTCTCTACCTCTCTCTTTGTTTAATAATCATTTGAAAAGAAGCCACAGAGGAAAACATTTCACAACCACCGCACATGGAGCCGTCTGCAGCTCCAGTCCAGAGGGCACCTTCCCCAGTGAGTCACTGTTGTTGACCGAATGGCCAACCAGTTTCTGGGGCAGAGCTGAAAGGGAAGCCCAGGGCCATCAGAGCAATAACACTGAGGCCAAGGTCGAGTCTGTCCCTGTCAGCTTTGTCCCACCCCCTGATGAGTAGCTGATTTAGCTCCTGGACCACCTGACCACACGTAGGGCTGTGGTGCTGCTTCCCTGGGCTGCCTGGTCAGTCTCTCACATCCCCCCACTGGATGCAAAGGAGAGAGGGAGCCCAATTACTGAATAACAGGTGGGTGTTAGGTAATCATTGAACTGTGAACTGCGAGTTAAGCTCAGCATTTGGAACCAATGTCCCTGGCATTCTCTCCTACAGTGCAAAAAGGGATTGGCTCTTCCTGAATTAATAAATTCCACTCTTAAAATCCTTCTCCAAGGAAAATGCTAATTTAGGAAGGTCATCTGTTGCAGCTCTGGCCAAAACCAGCACAATCCCAAAGAATGGTACATATTTTGCCATCGAAATCATTGGGCTCAAGAGATGAAGGGGGGCAGTTGTTGGATTTCCCCCCAAGATCCCTCTTTTTTCCCCTCTTGGGGTTATTTTAGTTGTAACAGGATATACTGGATTTTGAAAGACCAAAGCCACCCTGGTCTTTGGCCTTGAAGAAGTGTTTGTAAAGATATTTAAGGAAAAGTTCTTCTCCAACTCTCCCCGCCCTCTACCTCATTTTTCAGCAATGAAGACTCTCCAGCAGAAATTTTATACCCCAAATGGAAAGAGCTCAGGCTCTTTGAGACCAGTGGAACTAGTGCTACAATCCAAAAGGTGAATTCAAATTCTACATTTGTGACCTTGGCCATGTCACTTCCCCACTCCAGGGTTTCAATTCCATCGTCTGTAACATGAGAGAGTTGAACCATATTGTCTCTCAACACCCTTCTAGCTCTAAGATCTTATAAGTGTAAGAATTCTAGAAAACAGAATCTTGCTGTGGTATAGTAGAGTTTAGTAGGAGTGTTAGGTTTAGAGTCACAGGACTTGGGCTCAAATCCCAAGCCTACCATCTATATGACTTCCCCTCTCAGGACCTCAGTTTCCTCATCTATCAAATGAAGAAGTTATTCATATATGATATAGACCTAGGATATATATAGAATCATAGATCTGGAGTTGGATGAGACTTCAGAGTCCATACAGTCTAAACTACTTCATTTTCCATTTGAGGAAACTGAAGCCCTGGGTCACTTGACCTCTGTAGTAAGCAGCAGATGTGGGATTTGAACACAGTTTCTCTGACTCCAGAGCTGGTGTTCCTGCCACTCTATGACACTGGATTGCATAAGCTCTGAGATCTTTTCAGCTATAAATTCTATAAGGCTATGTCTGCTCAAAAATGTTAGGAGTTTGAGAGAATTGATAGATTTGGTGGTTGTTAAAATGCCCCAAACATTGATTTAGTTTTTCACCCAATAAACGCATTAAGTACCTATTGTGTGGAAAGCATTGGTCTAAAACCTAGAAATATAAAGTTTAGATAAGACAGTCTCTGCCCACTCCCCAACTCCCCCCCCCCATTGCTTGGAACTTACAGTGTAGTGGGGGAAGGAGAAGGGGATTTGGCAATTAAGAGATCATCTCTGCATCCAGAGAAAGAACTGATAAATAAAAGTATATATAGAATGATTTTACATATGTGTGCGTGCGTGCATGTATACACCACCATGTATACATATATACATATACATATAAACACATACATAAAAATGTTTGTATTTGTGTGTGTATATATACATATATATACATATATATACACATATATATATAGATATATATACACATATATATACATATATATACATATATATACATATATATACATATATATACATATATATATAATGTCTAATGATAACCATCTCAAGGAGGGGAGGGAAGAAAAAGGGAAATAAAGGAAATTTGCATGATAGTTTTATTTTATTTTATTGTTAAAGGGAATGGAAAGTTATACATAATAGATTTGCAGTTTCATGTGCAGTTTTTTTTATTATATTATGTTATAGAAATGCTTGTTTTATTCCATAAATTAAAAATGAAACAAAATTTTAAAAAATTTTAAAACAAGGATCATTGGTAACTTTGGCAAAAGCAATTTCCATGGAATGATAAAGTCAAAAGCCAGATTATAAAGGATTAAGGAGAGAGAGAGAGAGAGAGAGAGAGAGAGAGAGAGAGAGAGAAGGTAGAAGCACCTATTGGAGATGGTCTTTTCAAGGAGTTTAGACACAAAGGGAAGAAAAGATTTAGGATGATGGTTAGTGGGGTTTGACAGTTTTTTAAGGATGGGAGAGACATGGGTATGTTTTTAGGCAGTAAGGAAGAAGCAGGTAGACAAGGAGAGGTGAAAAACAAGTGATAGACTAGGGATGACAAGAGGGCGATCTGTTGGAGAGCATGGGATGAAATAAGATTGCTTGAGCAGGTAGAGGGGTTAGTCTTGGTACTGAGTAGAGATTATGATTTCTTGAAATATAGCTCTGAAAAAACAGGCTTCAAAAAAAATAATGATTTTAAAGGAGTCCGATGATTCTCTGCACCAGCCAATTGCATTTCACATGGAGCTATTTGACCACCTCATTTTAAACTTTTAAACCAAATCACTCTGGCTTTCATTGGATGGCTAATTAAGCCCACAGCTCAAACCTTTGTGGTTCATTGCTTAGGTTTTGATAGCTTAGAATGAGTGCAACAAGAGATTGTTTTCTGTTCTGGCAAGAAACTTTGAAAGTTTTCTTCTCCCAGATTGATATTTTTCTGATGGTAAATTAGACTATTTTTTGTCTCAATTCTTACCTAGCCCTTAGTTATTAAATGGGCATTGTGTCAGGCAAACTGAGGCCTGGGAAAGACCTTAATTTAGAAAAGTCAAGGTCACCCACTGCATCCTGGGCCATCACCAGTTGTCTTGAATTTTGTCTTGCCACTGACTTCAATGACTCTGAAGGACAGAGTGAGACAGACAGCTGACTTTGCATGGCTCTACTTCACTCAAATCCAATTCACTCTCAAGTCAAGACATCACCATTGTGATGTCATTGGTCCTTTTTGAGGCAGAAGGATGAACGACAGCCACCTCATTATTTGAGATAAAGGTGAGGAAGGAGCTAGAGGTAGAAGGCACATGAGTGATATGAGGTGAGGAAAAGAGGATAAAAGGGAGCTCATAGAGAATGGCTTCAATTTTTTCTGTAATTATGAGGCAAGATCCTTAGCTGAGAGGGTGGGAAGGGGGGGACAAGGGAGGCTTGAGGAAGGATAAAAAAGTTTGGAAGAGCAACTATGGAGAGTGGGGTAGTGAATTGATAAGGGAGGCATAGTACAAGAGTCAGGAGGGCGCAGCTGAGGTTGTATAACAAATTTGTAGTGGACCCAATCAGAACTGTAGCATGATTTCCTCCCTCTTCCTTCAGCAGCACATATATAAGATTGATGGATGGTGCGGGTGGTCTAAGTGTGAGGCTTAAAAGGGCACAATTATCTAAATGATAAGGGGGTTAGAGACTCAAGGAAAGAGAACAGTTTAGAGTTGAATTGGTTCACCAATGGTTCAAGATGGGGAAGAGGAGAGAGTGGCTAGTACAGGGGAGATGGCCTAGGAGAGAATTGAGGGGTCAAAGAGATCATAGGTCGTGGTGTTGGTGAAGAGTAGGGTTTGGTAAAGGAAGGTAGAAGGAGAGATGAAAAGCCAATAGATTATGGTCAGATAAGGGAATTTTGGAGTTCTTGAAGGTAGGGGTGGTACATTTGTGGGTAATGGCAAGATCAAGGATACAACCATCTTTGTGTGTGGCTCTGGTGGGGTGGAGGAGTACATCATGGGAAGTGAGTAGGTTGAAGAATTGAGTGATGAGAGTGTTTGAGGGAGAGATAATATGCATGTTAAAGTCCCCTGGTATGAGGGTGGGAGTTGGAGAGCAGAGAAAAATTGTGAATCTTATACCGAATTCTTTGAGAAAGGAAAAGGAGTGACTTGGAGGTCCGTAACCAACAGCTACTAGGACTTTGATTGGCTGACAAGGACACATAGCATGAACCTCAAAGGAAGAGAGCTTACTAAATGACAGAGGTAGGGGGGAGAAACTGACCATGGCAATGAAAAGCAAGGAATATTCTGACTCTCACCCCCTTTTGCCTCAACTGAAAAATTGAGAGAGATGAGTGAAGGTGCAGTTAGTACTGGAAAGGGTGGCCATGGCGATGGTGTCATTGGGGGATCCAGATTTTAACAATAGTTTAAAAATGGAAGGAATGAGAGAGGAAAAGATTTAGGAATAAAGGAAAGTTTATTGCCTATAGAACAGGCATTCCATAAGGAGTATTGGAAGAGGAGATTGATTGGAATTTGGGGGTAGTAGGGTTGAGGGGGCATGGGAATAAGGAATCAGGTAGCAGGAGTGGGAATTCGATTTGAATGATGACCTATAGGGGTTCAGAGTCACTGGGATGTGTAGGGTATGACCACGTGTGAGAATATTCATTATTGCATGGAAGGCACCAGGCCTCTTCCTGAAAGAAGCTGGAAATTGGGCTGGAGGCAAGTGCAGCACAGGATGGAGAGTGCATGGTCAGATGGTCAGATAGTCAAATAGTCCCGTTTCACTAACCTTCCCTCTGAAGCCTGGAGAGGTGGCAGGAAATGGAGATGGGAGTTTCCCTCCCCACCAGTCTTCCTCTTCCTCTTCCTCTTCTCTCAAGTAACCCAAGCAGAAGTAGATAGAAAGACTGAGGTCAGAGGGAAGGGACATACACCCCTGAAGAAACTCATAAACTCCAGTGGTTCTTTATCAACTACAGGATTGAGTCTGAAGTGCTGTGGTGTTCAAAGTCCTTCACAATTTGCCTGGCTTTCTAAGCTCCTCTACCATCCAGTGGTATCGACCTCCTTGCTTTTCTCCCAGCTCCCGCATTTTCACTCTCCCATACCTGTAATGCTTTCATTCTTCTCAATTTCTCTGCTTTCCTTCAAATCCCAGCTAAAATTCTGCCTTGTACAGGAAGCCCTCCCAGATGCCCCCTAATTTTAGCGCCTTCCGTCTGGTGATTATTTCCAATATATTTTGGATATAGCTTGACTGTACGTAGTGGCTTGCATGTTGTCTCCTCCCATTGAACTGGCAGGTCTTTTCAGGGACTTCATTTATATTTCTCCTGTTTAACTCAGTGCCTGGCACACATGGTGCTTAATAATTGCTAGTTGACTGACCATCTGCATTGGTAAAGGTAAATTCCTCACTGAGGAGCTCTTTTGTTGTTATTGTTTAGATCAGATTTATGACTTCATTGATGTGGGGAACTCCCAGTAAGTGAACTCCCTCTATCAATGCAGACCAACACCTGCTTTGCGATTTATAGCCTTAAAGAATTGCCTAGACTCTTTACAGTGTCTTCATTCTCCAAACACCTCTGGCCTAGAGAAACCTAGCACTCCCCTTCTGGCTCCTTGCAGCTCTGACAGGACAGTGTGCTGCCTTATCTAGCTGAGAACCAAGCCTTCCCATTGCCCTGCTCTCCAGCACCCTTTTATGTTCTTTTATCCTCACCAGAATGTAAGCTCCTTGAGGGCAGGTATTGTCTTGTTTGCTTTTATATGTATCCTCACTTAGCACCGTGCTTCACCCATAGTTGATTGACTGGTTGGTTGGTTTCCTTCCTTCTCAAAGAGGACCAAAATGACATCACTATTTTGGAGTCAAGGTACAGTGTGTCTGACCGTGGCTGACTTGTGATAGAGTCCAGCTTGAATGATCTTGGGACAGCACAGCTATTTTGTGTCCAACTCTTTGTGACCCCATTTGGAGTTTTCTTGGCAAAGATAATCAAGTGGTTTGCCATTTCCTTCTCCAGCTCATTTTACAGATGAGGAACTGAGCCTTTACACATAGTAAACACTTAATAAATGCTCTGTATCTATATATCTCTCTGTCTGTCTACCTAGCTAGCTAGCCAGCTAGCTACTTATCTATCTATCATCTGTCTCACTACAGTACTGAGAGGTTAAGCTACTTGCCCCGAATCACACAGCTAGTATATATCAGAGGCATGATTTGAATTCAGATTTTTCCTTGGATAAGTCACTTCGATTCACTAAGCCTAAAATTCCTTATCTTTATGATGGGCGATTGGACCACATGACCTCCCTTTCAGCTCTAAGTTAAATTCTTCTACAACCAATGCACTAGCTTTAAAAATCAACAACAACAAAAACAACCACTTTCTTTTCATATACAGAGAAGGGAATTCTTATTTCTTATTTTGCATAACCCCAGGAAATATTGAAAAAGATGTGAAATGTTCCAAATGTCACTGTACCTAAAAAGATACATGTTACTGTACCAGGAGCCCCAACCTTTTCATAAAAAAAGAAGCTGAGTCCTGGAGAGGCAGGGTGACTTATCTGTCCATTGCCACACAGCAGAGCTGGAATTGGAACTCAGGTCCTGGAGTAGTCTGAGCTATTCAGCTCTGGGTGTGACTCATCAACTTAACTGTGTTTTTAAAAACATGGTAAATTGACCCTGGGCAAGTCACTTAATCCCATTGCCTAGCCAAAAAACAAGACGAAACAAAACAAAAAACATGATAAATGCATTTCATTTGCTGTGTGGTCTCTCATCTCTGCAGATGTTAATTTTTAATTTTTGTTTTAATGTTAAGAACTAACACCAGAGGGCACTATCCTGCCAACATGTAAAACATCTGGAAATGATGGAAAAAAATTTTGGTCTTGTGCCAACGTAAACCTGGCCCATCACAGATGTGCCACATCTCTTTCCTTGATGAAATCAGTCATATAATTATAGAATGCTCTATCTTGAAGGAACAAGCCTCATATAGATCAATTCTTCATTTAATAGGTTAGAAAAAATCAGAGGCCCAGAGAAATGTTCTTTTCTCTAAGTCACACAACTATTTAGTATTGAAGAAGCCAGAGTTCTCAGTTCAGTCATTTTTAGTTCATTCTGCTCACCTCCAGATGTGACTCTCATTGTTTTCAGTGTTTTAGATTTGACACTGCATTTCATTTTTTTAAAAAGGTACCCTTTTCTCATCTATGTCTGCTTTCATTTTTTAAATTTTCATCTTCATGTCTAGAATTAATTCCAGAGATGAATGTCTTACTGAGTTCTGAAACAAATGTAACTCTTGGCATAAATATTTTGACTAGTGCCACCAATGCAAAGGTGATTGTTGTTTTTTTCTCCCAGACCACAACACTTTATTTTTATTACTAGTCCGTACCCTTGTTGTCGACATGAAGGGAAACAAAGGTTTTATTGAAATTTCTTTTGTTCAGGCTGACACTGAAATTTTCTGTATAAGAAGAACTTCCCTCAACCATTACTATTGACGTTAAATGGCTTTGGAAATTAGCTTTTGCTGCAGACTTCATCATGTTTCTTCATGAAATCGATCTAAAATTACAAGGGAAAACAGTACTTATGGGGCAGCTAGGTGGCACAGTGGATAGAACTCTGGCCCTGGAGTCAAGAGGACCTGAGTTCAAATCCGGTCTCAGGCCAGACACTTGATACTAGCTATGTGATCCTGGGCAAGTCACTTAACCTCATTGGCTAGCCAAAAAAACAAAAATAACAGTACTTATATGCCAGACATGTTGTGGTAAAGTCAATCTTATGACAACAAATGTTATTTGAATTACAAGTAACAACAAGCTCTTTTATGCACTTCTTTTACTGTCAAAAGTTAAAAGAAGTGAAAATCTCTATTCTCACAGAAATTTGCAGTGGATATATCTTCTGAATGCAAACTATGGTTCCATCAGTGTTCTTCAGACCTCCATGCAAAGGCAAAGGAAATTTCCACATTTCATGATCCATTTAATTGTGCAACTAAGAGGCTTCCCCCTAACCTTCAATTGCAAGTGATTAATCTGCAGTATAATATAATGAATGATATGCTAAAAGGCAAATATCAAAAAAAGAATCTTCCAGAATTTCACGAAAGTCTTCCAAGTAATAAATATGATTAACCAAAATCATATGCTTATGGATTGATACATGGATTTGTTGTTATCTGTGTGAAAAGACATTTTCATACATGAAATACATGATCACTGCAGATGTGTCATATCTCGCTCCTGGTTGAGAAGCATCTGTTGCTTCCAGCAATAATCCACCACCAGTGAATGTGTGTGTGTGTGTGTGTGTGTGTGTGTGTGTGTACGAAAAACACTCATTTCCCAGCTGACCTTTTAGGAAAAAAAAGAACTCCCCCCAAGGGCCTTGAATTCCTTTCAGTGGACATTATCAAAGTCCTGGGAGCCATGAACTAGTGTGTATGAACAATTATTTCACTTGGATATGTCCCAGAATCTTAAAGGAGATATTTCTGGCTTGTCCTTCAAACTAAAAATGATATTTTTTCTTGAAATACATCATCTGAGATTAATTTGGAGGTTTAGATATATCAAGCACCATCTGTGAGTCCTGGGGCCATATTGAATTAAACTTCTGTCTGTGTCTCCAACAGAAGTTCTCCGAGTTACCCCAACTTTGTTCATATCTTGATGGAGACAGCATCTCTCTCCGCAATGGAAAGGAGACAGGGCCAATCAATCCTTATTTTGTTTGTTTTGTTTTTATTTTTGTTTTTGCTTTTTACCAAGAGTGATGTTCTTTGGACCAGAAAAGATAGATAAAAAATGCCAAAGAAGAAATGAAAACCCAAGATGAATAAAAAGACAGCAAAAGAGGTCCTAGTTGTCTTTAAAAAGTTCAAGTCACCAAGCCCAGATGAACTAAATCCCAGGGTATGGAGAGAACAGGCAGGGGTGATTGCTGAGCAATAGTGATTTTTGGAAGATCAGAGAGAATGGGAGAAATTCCACAGAAATGGAGAAGAGTGAATGATACCTCAATTTTTAAAAAGAGAAAGTCCACAAACTATAAGCCAGTAAGCTCAACTTTAATTTCTTGCAATAGTATATAATATATTTATTATTCACAGAATCTCAGAATTTGAGAGTTGAAAAAGACCTCACCTACCATCTAGTCCAATCTAGATGCAAGAGGAATCCCTTTCATAACATACAAGTGGTGGACTCTGCTTGAGAAGGGAAGAAGGGAGGAAGACTTCACCACCTCTTGAGGAAACTCATTCTATTCTACTTTTGGAAAGTTTTCATTATTAGGAAGGTTTTCCTGACATTAGGCTTGAATTGTTATCTTTGCAACCTCCATTCACTGTGTCTGGTTCTGTCCTCTGGGACCATCCATAACAGGATAGTGTCTCCTGCACATGATAGCCTTTCAAAACATAAAGACAACTAACTCAGCCACCCCTGCCTCTCCTGAAGCTTTCCCTTCCCAAATTTAAACATGCCCAAATTCCTTCGGCCATCCTCATGTGATATTATCTCAAAGATCTTCACCATGCTGGTTGCTCTCCTCTGGACCCTCTCCAGCTTATCAATATCCTTTTTAAGCCATGACATCCAGAGCTGAACACCATACAAGGGCAAAATATGGCAGGACTATCATCTCCTTATTCCTGGAAGCTGTGACTCTCTCAGTGTAGCCTGAGATTGAATTAGCTTTTTGTTTTTAATTGAGCTAGCAGTCCACTAAAAACACCAGACCTTTTTCAGAACAATTGTTGCTTATTTATTTCTCCTCTCATCTTATAGTAATTGAGCTAATTTTTTGGGGGGTGGATACCCAAGTGCAAGACTTTATATTCATCTCTATTGAAATTTATATTCTTATCTTCCAAATTCTCAGTCTTTGGATCCTGACTCTGATCTTCATCCAATATGAAGATTCCTCTCAATGAACCAATTAAAAAGATTGAGTAAAAAGTTTTTTTAACCATTTATTAAATACCTATTACATGCCAGGTATCCTGCTAAATGCCAGGTATAGAAATAAAAAATATGATCCCTGCCCTCAAGAAGCTTGCATTCTATTGAAAGAGACAACATGCAAATAATTATGTACATACATGATATATACAGCATAAAAGGAAATTAATCAAAGAAGGAAGGCATAAGTATTGAGAAAGACCAAGGAATTCCTCTTGCATGAAGGAGGGATTTGAGCAGAGTCTTGAAGGAAGCCAGGAAAGCTAGGTGGCAGAGAAAAATAGGGAGAACATTCCAGGGATGGGGGGCAGCTAATAGAGAGGCACAAAGATGAGACATGGAATATCATGTGGAAAACAAATGTGAAAAGGCCAGTGACTTTACTGGACTGAAAAGTCCAGTGGAGGAAGATTAAGTGTAAGAAGAGAGGAAAGAAAAGGAAGGGGCTGGGATGTGAAGGGTGTCATCAGCAAATTTAATGAGCATATCACCCATGTTTCTATCCAAGTTATTGATAAAAAATGTTATGTAGCACAGAGCGAAGCACAGAAAGAGACTTCTTGTTATGTCTCCACTTGAGATTTCATGCCATGTTGACTGAATCATCATCTTTTCAATCTAATCATCCGTCTAGTTCTAATGGATATCTCTCCATCTTGTTCACAACAGTATGAGATACTTTCTCTAAAGCTTTACTAAAATCTAGATAAATTATGCCCACAACATTCCCCCTATCTACTAGTTTAGTAATCCTGTGAAAAAGGAAAATGGGGGTTAGTCTGGCACAATGTTACTGATGAAACCATTTGAGCTCTTTGTTATCACCACTTTCTATGAGTTCACCAACCCTCTTTTTAATGACCTAGTCTAGGAGTTTCCCAGGAATAAATGTCAAGTCTACTGGTTTAGAGCTTGCAAACACTGTTCTTTTCCTTTTCTCTTTTTAAATTGGGGCAACCTTCACCCTTCTTCAATCTTGCAATACCTCTTCCATTTTCTGTAATCTTTCAAATATCACTGACATCAGTAGCCCAACAATCATATCTGCCAGTTCTTTCATGACCCAAGAAGGTTGTTCACTTAGGTCTGGTAACTTGAATTTATCTCCAGGGACAGCATTAGGTGCTCCTTTACTATCTTCTCCTTTATCATGGTTATCAATTCCTTGTTAGTCATTTTTCCTTTTATTATATCCAATATAAAAATCAGATTCAAAATAAGAATAAGAATTGAGAAATTCAGCTTTCTCTCCATTTTTAATTATCATCAACCCATCCATCCTAAACAAAGGTCCTATTCATTCTTTCACCCTCCTTTTTTTCACCAAATACCTTTAAAAATAACAACAACAACAACAACATATTTTTATAGTCTTTTACTTCCTTCACTAGTCTCACCTTATTCTCAGCTTTAGCATACCTGGCAGAAGTTTACAGGATTATGCCACACTCTGATATTCATTGTTTGTTACTTGGTCTTGCCTCTATCTTTTCTACATTTATTTTAAAAATCTAAGTTTTTTAATGAGTTTCCTCTGCATCCACATCCGTCTTTTCAGACAAATCCCCTTTTTTCCTTCTCATTGGAGTTGTTTCTATTTGCATTTTCAGATTTTCATTCACAAGCCTCTCCCATCCTTCCTAGGCTGACTTTGGAAACATTTTAGTTCAAGGGATCATGTCTGTATTTCTTCTGAATTTTTTGAAATCTGCTTTTCCAAAAGCTAGAGTGGATGCCAGGCTATGCCTGGATTTTCTCTTCTCTGTCACAAACTCAATGGTAGAGCAGCTCTCTTTTCCTCAAAGTTCCCCTTATTTTTACTAGTAGCAAGCCGTTTCTTTCTGTTAGTGAGAATCTGACCCAGAATAGAATTTCCCCTTATTGTTTCCTCTACCCTTTGAAGGATGAAACGGTTACTAGAAATTACACTAGCTGCTTTGCTTTTGGCACAAATAGAGTTCCAGCAAATTTCTGGATAACTAAAGTTCCCCACCAGGAGTGTGCTGGAGCTAACTCAAATTGGCTTAGAAGAACTGATTATTGAATTTTCACTGTGAGCATTTACACCTTAGAAATAAGTATAAACACTACAAATCAAGGCTTAATTTGTTGTTTTGTTGATTATCTAGACTTAAGAAAGAGATGTAGAAGATGTTAATAATGCTGATTAAACTTAAAAGTGTGTTTTTGATGGAATCCTAATAAAGCTGCCCCCCAGTCCCAATATTCTAACTTCCTCATTGAATAGCAGGCACACTGTCCCTACATAGCCACTGCCCCCCAACTTAATATCCTAACTTCTTCATGTATGCCTCACTGCTCACTAGAACAACAGGTGTTTCTCACAGAAACATCAGGTGTGTTCATGTGATGGGATCCCAGCCACTGCCTCTAGCTAGCCACCACCCCCAGACCCACTCTTCATATTTCCCACAGAAACAACAGGTGTGTCCACGCACTCAACCAAAACCACATCCATCTAGTCTCTGACAGGACCACAATACTCAGCCAGTCAGAAAGCAGCACCACCAGGATGCCCAAGCAGGATGTGGACCCCAAAACAATAGAAGGGACTTTCCCTAAGTAGGCACCTGGGCAGTAATAGCAAAAGCTGTCCTTTAGGTGAACTTACGATGTAGAGAGGCTTATTATGATATCATTATCATACATGCATATCCCACCCCAAATGGGTTTTTCTGTATGCATTGTGGGAAATTGCATGTGCAGTTCCACTGAGGCTGGGACCCCTCTCCTATTTCTTAATCCCTGAACAAACCCCTCCTACCTTTTCAATATTCATAATTTCTGTTATATAATTGCATCCTCACCCTTTAAACATCCATCTTGCTTTCACTAAAGTTGCTGGTTCCTCTTGAAACTTAGCCTACTTCATGACAGGGGTCAATCTCAATAAATGCCTACACTTGGATTATGGGTGGTCTGACTCCGAATTTTTTGAGATGGTTCTGCCACAACACATTATGAAACTGCAACAGTTTTTGGGTGTCCCCATGGAGTAAGTCACTGATTCGGACCCCCTCTAAACCAAAGGTAAGCCTTTTCCCCTTCTCTTAGCTCCACCACAACACTTCATGAAATTGCAATAGTTTTTGGCATCCCTGGGTAGCCAGAGCCTGTGACTCTGACCCCATCGCCTTCCCTTCCACATGGAGCAGAGTCTCTGAATTCTTTGAGACGGTTTCACCACAATACATCATGAAACCACAACATTTTGAAGGTACATTTTTTTGAGATCCAGTTGTTAAACATTACCAGCATACCACTACCCATGACTGCTATATCATGTCTTTATATGAGGCTTGTGAACTGTTTCCAAAACTCTATCTATTTCTTTCTTCTGCAACATGGTCTGTTATAGCCTCTAATGACAAAATCACTTCCAATTCTTTCTCCTTTGACCTACATTCAAATACTCTTAATTTTGCTTCCCCACTTTGGTTTCTGTATTTCCTTGCATGAGTATGCCTTCTTAACATACGATACTCCTGCACCCTTTTTTAATTATCCTGTGTCTCTTGAAAAAAGTATCCATCCAGAGCCAAAGTCCATTCGTGGTTTTCATCCCACCAAGTCTAACTGATGCCTTAGTGGTATTACTTTGGTTTCACCAAAGTGGTATCATCTTTCATCACAAGGCCAAATTTGCCACCTCATGTTAGGATCTTCATCACTTCTTGCTTTTTGGAAGCAAACTTTGGATGTTTGTAAATAGATACTTGAGACTATGGTTTTGTTATTGGCTCCTGTCTTAGATTTTGTCTCCTGTGAAATTGTTGACGATCCAGCTACTTTTTTTTTCTTCCTTCTTTGTGGCTACTCTCTATAGTACTGAACTTGGGGAATTTCATAGGCAATCTTTTCCCTCCCCTATCCTTCTTAGTTTAAAATCCCTTTGATTAGGTTTACAAGCTACCTGGAAAATATATTCTTACCGGACTTTGTTATGTGTATTCCATCTCTAGACAGGAACTGTCAACCCTATGTTGTAAACCATGATCCAGAAATTCCGTTCTCAGACACCACCTTCTTAGCCAGCTGTTCACTTCCCAAATTAATTATAAAAGGAAACATTAATCAAAAATCTCCAGCATAGCTTCATCAAGAATAGGTCACACAGCAAGAAGAACTACATATCCTTTTTGGACAGGGTTATTAAATTGATATATAGTAATTCTGTAGTCATGATCGAGTTATGTTTTTGCAAAGCATTTCATAGCTTTTCATGCTTTTCTTAGGGACAAGATGGGCTATAAGATGGTACTGTTATATGATTTAAGGACTGATTCAATGGACAAACCCTATCAATGGCAATAATTAATGAGTCAACATCAACTTGGACAACAATTTCTCTAATAGAGAGATCTAGAACTCTCTTCACACCTAGATAGAGCTCCCTGTTTGACTCTATACCATTTAGCATTTTCCTCAGTGATTTGGAAAAAGATAGATGTAGCATGTTGACCATGTTGCTGGTGTGGTAGACAAAATCTTCACGTGTAGCAGAAGATCCAGTGCCATGTGTAGAGAAACTCAAGTGAGTCTAACAGGGCATGGTCCCTTGCTTTTCTCCTTCACTTTGAGAGGTCACTTAAAATAGCGTGTATGTGTGTGTGTGTGTGTGTGTGTGTGTGTGTGTGTGTGTGTGTGTGTAGAGGACTGAAAGTTTATCTTTGATAATTTCTCTCTCTGTGTGTATATCTGTCTCTGTCTTGTCCATCTGTATCTCTGTCTCTGAATCAGTGTCTCTATCTCTCTCTCCTCTCCCCCCCTTTATTTCTCCTGCTTATCATGGCGGGATGGCTTAGAAAGCAGTGTTGGCCAGCTCCCCATGGTTAGTGATTTCTCCAGGACAATCCATTATTCATCTTCTTCACTTCCTGGTACTTGCCTCTACTGTAGGTATTAGATACATCTACTCCTGTCATTGAAGCCTTACTTTATTTCTGATCTATTCCTTCTGGAACAAAGCAACAATGAAAACTAGTATGCCCTTTTAAAAAAATTGATAGTATTGGAATCCAATTTAAAAGGAGGTAGAGGGGACAGCTAGGTGGCATAGTGGGTAGAGTACTGGCCCTGGAGTCAGGAGGACCCAAGTTCAAATTTGGCCTTAGACCCATGATACTCACTAGCTGTGTGACCCTGGGCAAGTCACTTAACCCTGATTGCCTCACAGGAAAAAAAAAGGAGATAGAGACTAAAAGAGCACAGGGAAAGGGAACACGAAGAGCTGGCCAGCACAGCTCATTGGAAACACCATAGCTGGTGCCAACCTTATTACTGAAAAGATGGGAAATATCTTTCCTGCTTAGACTCAGGAGAGGTTGCAGCACAGTTGCTACTATGGAAAGGAAAACGTCTGTGAGAGGATAGTCTCACCAGACCAGGTCTGTTAATCATTACAGCACTTTATTGTCATTTCCTCCAGCATCAGCCACACTTGACTGAGGCGGGGTGGGGTACCAGCCTGGATCTCCATCTCTCCCCACATGGTATCCCCAAATAGGATGATTAAGAGCCATAATATTGCACAATATGAGGATCAGCTAAAGTGATTGGGAATGTTTAACCTGAAGAAGAGAGACTTAGAGGAGTGCATGATAGTTCTCTTAAAGAATCTGAAAGTTGTCATCATTGGACAAAGTACCCACATCGATGAGACAACAGATAACTCAAAGTATTGGAGTGACCCAGATACACACACACACACACACACACACACACACACACACACACAGCCTGCCCCCATCAGGATGGAATGATTGCTTTTCTTTCTGCCCACCAATTACAAAATGGCTAAAGCCAGGAAGAAAAAGAATTGTAGCTAGGTACCCTTTCCCCTATCAGAAAACAGAATAAGAAAGGGACAAAATGGAAGTCCCTGTATTTTCTTCCCATTATGTCTGGTAAGGTAGAGTCACACATAATTTTCTTTCTTCCTTTCTGTTTGCATCCAGCTTACCTCCTCCTAAGCCAAATATTCTAAACTACAGGACAGACTTGGGCTACAGACTCTTTAAAAGAGACCATGCAATTTTGAACCCTGACGTCCATCCATTCTTATTTATGACAGAAAGCTGAGGACATTCAGCTCAACCTGATCATTTTACAGATGAGGAAACTAAGGGCCAGAGAGATTAAGTGACTTGTTGGGTGGGAGTTGGGGGGTGGGGTGACACAAGGGGGAAGCAGCAAAACTGGGATTTTAACTGTTTATACTTTTATAAGTTTCTGGGGCTGACGTAGAAAACTGCCTCAGTTATTAAAATCAATTGAAGCATTTATCAAATGCTTACTAAAAAGAAAATAAATTGGTCCCTGCCCTCCATGAGTTTACTACTGAAGGAAATAACACATGCATATATGAGAATAAACAAAATATAAACAAAGGTAAATACAGGTAGAGGGAGGTGACCTAATAGCTAGTAGGGATCAGGAAAGGTCTCATGTACAAGGTGGGACTTGGACTGACCTCCAAAGAAAGCTAGCAATTCTAAGAGGCAAAGGAGTGAATGAGTGCATTCCAGGCATAGTGAATAGAAACTGGAATGCTGTGTCAGAACATTAAATAGGCCAGTTTGGCTGAAATGAGCACCGCATGAAGGAAAATAATGTGTGGCAAGCTAGAAATGTATGCTAGGACCAGCCTGTAATTGGATTTAAGTGCCAACCAGAGAAGTTTTCATTTCATCCTAGAGGCAATAGGGAGCCCCTGGAACTTTTGAGGTAGGGGAGCTCCATAGTCAGACCTTGCT